>NW_015661612.1:2420923-2453629 GCF_001515625.1 Sinocyclocheilus rhinocerous | reverse complement strand
TGTTTACATAATATATGTGTGTACTGTGTATATTTATTATGTATATATAAATACACATACATGCATGTATATATTTAAGAAAAATATGTTTATATATTAAATATATTTATATATAATATAAATATATACATGTAAATATATGTAAACATTTTCAAAATATATATTGTATGTGTGTGTATTTGTATATACATAATAAATATACACAGTACACACATATGTAAACAAAAACTTTTATTTTGGATGCGATTAATCAACAGCACTAATATATATATATATATACACACGCTAAGTATTACAACAGTAATTGGGGCTAAAAACATCTTCCTTCACTGATGGCCATTCAAAATAAGTTTGGGGTCGGTAAGATGTTTTTGAAAGAAGTCTTCTTATGCTCACCGAGGAAGCAGTTATTTGATTAAAATTACAGTTTTCTATTTTAATATATTCTAACTCTAGTCTTCAGTGTCACATGATTTTTCAGAAATCATTCTAATATGCTAAATTGGTGCTGAAGAAACATTTCTTATTCTTGTAAATACTAAATACTACTTGTGCTGCTTAATATTTTTGTAGAAACCGTGATCTTTTTTTTCAGGATTCTTTTATGAATAGAACATTTAAAAAGAAAACAGCATTTCTTTGAAAAAGAAACTTTTTGTAGCATTATAAATTTCTTTAAGCTCACTTTTATTGCACCCTTGCTGAATAAAAATATTAATTTCTTAAACAAAAAAAAAATCTTTGTGACCCCAAACTTTTGAAGGGTAGTGTAAACTGTATTATAGCAAGAAATGGGCTTATTTTTTAGCGTGATCATGTACCTCTGAGTTTGCCCTCCAGGAAAGCTCTTGAGCTGGTGATCTGGTCCATATCAGAGCGCATGAGCACCTCCTGCTGTTTCACCATCTCTTGGCACTCCTGCTTCAGTGAGGATATCCTCTCCAGCAGATGCTCTTGCAGCAGGAAATAAGCAGCTTCAACAGTCTATAAGACAAATGGCTGGGGTCAAGGATCATTCATAAGTGTTCTATTAATCATTCTTTGTCAGTAATCACAGATATGGAATGTAATGTGTTTCTAGTATGCTTCTGGTTTGTTCCACCCATTAGGAAACACCATAGGGACATTTCTGGCCTCCCTGGCCTAAAGCTATTTGGGTGTGGGGCATCCAACATGTACGTCAACATCACACCCCAATTTCAAGTATCAAGGGCAGGTTCTGGAGAAACCCAATGCCATAATAGGAATTTATCTGTACAATAAATTCAGTCGAAGATCTAAAGTAGAAGAAACGCACCGCAAACCACACTCTCCTCTTGTCTGCCCTCTTGCTCTTCAAACATGGCTGCAGTTCTTTCTCCAGATAGGGCATCAAGTCTTCCATGAACAGATTAGCAAGACCCTAAACACACACACACAAGTACAGATTCAGAAATATTACACACATGTAGCTGAACAAACATTGAGAGCTAACTCTTAAGTGCTAAACCCCAAATGGCACAGTTTATGTAACCTTAAACCACAGACTAGACTGAAATGAACAATAAACTGTTATGATCTGTTTACATAAAACCACAAATCAATCACTGCCCTGCCTTCAGTCATTACTCAAACACAATCCAAATAAAATAATTTAAATAAATAGAAAATGTGACAACAGGAAACAATACTATATCATGTTAACTATGTTATAATATTTATACATATATAACATGTATATAATATATAGTAATTCAAAACAGTTCAAACAAACAAAAAATAAGAATAAACTCCCACTGTGCGTGTTTATGTTGGTCAAACAACTTAGTTCAATAATATTGATTAATGATATGCTGTGCATTTCAGCTATTTTAATTCATCCAGTAACTGTGTACAGTATTTACCACTGAAAATATTCCAGTGTTTTACTGTGAGCTTCAGGACACTTCATGGCACATGATGTACTACCAGCAAGTTATTTAATATGTGTGAGACGCACTGACATATGTGATGTATTGATAGTTCACTGTCACGTTGCCTGTAATGGGTGAAACTATGGAGTGAGACTGCCTGTATGCAGCATTACTCAGATTCCACACAGTGCTCAGCCCTGATGTAATAGTGTGTGACTTGGAGTTTTGGAGAGTAAGTACAGATATCGCATGTGGGAGTCTATAATACAACATGAAAAAATTTAGTTGTGGTTTTTATACTCTACCATTTAGTGAGGAAAACAAACTCTTTGGGACAAAAACCCAATTATACCAAATATGTACAAAGAAATTAAGAATGAGCCTGTTTGGTTCTGCCCATTTAGAAATGATAAACAATCTCATAACTGTCACATTAAACTATGTACAAAGAAATTAAGAATGAGCCTGTTTGGTTCTGCTCATGTAGAAATGATAAACAATGTCATAACTGTCACATTAAATGACAAAAAATGTCAATTAACAGGATTTTGTTTTAGCACAGTGTTCTACATTTCAACACCTATAGAACATTCCATGTCATACTAGATCAACAAAAGGTGATGGTTATGTTGTTTATTGTTAGAAAATTTTTAGGGTTTTCTGACAACATGCTGTCATGTGAACCAGCACAGGATGTGAAAGGACACTTACCCGCACATCACTGCCTGTGAGCATATCCCATGATTCATACTGGCCTTTCTTCTGCCCATAGAGCTGAATGGCTTTGAGAAAAGCCTTAACCTCACATGTCTTCTTCTTGAGAAAATCTGTTGAATGGACCAAATATGATATATTTCTTCACACTACAGCTTTCACTGGTTACACCTTCCTACTGTGGTTTCATTGTAGTGAAAGTGATACCTTTGTTCTGGTGGCGAACACAGTCAGATAAGATGGAGATGAATTCAACTTGAGAGTTCTCATCTCGGAAACAGAAATAGAAATCCCGGCGGTATGGAAGTCTAAGATAAACCGGGAACTGCCCTGGCATGCCCACCACAGGAGGTGCAAAATCTTCCTGGACATCTGCATCACAACACAGCCACATTTTACTCTACCATTATGTTTATGTAAAAAACATAAATTATGTTGTTTAGAATTTTTTTTTTGTGTCAATTTATGAGTGTTTTAAAGTTTTTACTTTAATGTAATGCATGAAAGAATCATTCAACATAAGACATTAAGATGCATAAAGAAAATAAATGGGGTCATTTTTGATTTCATGCCGAGGCTCTATTTCTAATTTCTATTGAAAACAAAGATATTTTTGATTAAATAAATGCAGTCTGGGTGAGCATAAGAGAATTATTCAGTACACAATTATACATTATTACCGTATTATCATTTGTCATTCCATCAGTAATGAAGGAGGTTTACAAGGAAAATTAATAATCAGTAATATTATCCATTCAACTGCAGTGACAACTATTGAATGAGAAAAAAAAAATTAAGTGAATTGAGTTGGATAATGACACTAACTTTGTACCATAGATACTGAACTTAATAACAAAAAGACAGTCTGTCTTTATTTAAGTCTGCAAAATTAGCTCACTTAAAATATATGCATGTAGTCTAATTGTACTCACTGTTAGTGCAAGGGCAGCACTGGTCAATCATTTCCATGTATTTCTCCTCTGTAGTCAGAATGGTGCCCCCTGTAGGCATCAGTCTGTGTAGTGGAGCTGACCCTTTTAAAAACGTCTGCAGGAAAGCAGGTAAGAGATGATGGGGTAAATGTTATCATTACCTCAGTCAGCAAAAGCTCACTGTTAGATGGTGGATGATGGCTCATACCTTGTAGCTCTCGTAGCACTCCAGGACATAAGTGGCACGGATTACTATATATCTAACCTTCCACCTCCTGCTGTCATCAAAGCAATGCACATTCTCTTCATACAGCACCTTTCCAGGTTCTGGAGAGGCCTGGGTAAATAAAAATAACGAGTCTGTCTCAAGAGGAAGAAATGGTCATTGACTTAATGATACATTTGTATGGAGTTTATCCAAACATGGGATCTGATTCCTACCCGTTGTTTGAGAAACTGTGTGCGCTCCTCTTTGCGTTGCTCAAATTCATCTCGGATCTGGGACAGGTAAGCCAGAGAATATTGTTTCCTATAAATCGGTGCAAACTCCTTCATTTTCTCGTCCACTTGCCCTGCAAGGCAACACAATCCAGAGATCATTACACTATTAAAAGATACTTGCTTAGCATGAACTCAACTTTGACTTTGCCATTATTTGCTGTTTTTATTTTCAAATATGTCTTTCTATACCTGTAAGTAAGCCATCTGTAGCTTGATTTACCCACAAAACTGTAACATGATTTAACAGCGCAATTAAAACTAGCGCGAAACACACAAACTAGAGGAAACTGCTACAATAACATCTGATACAAAATAGGTACAGTCAGAAAGAGCTTGGCAAGTATGTTTACACACACAAGGATTTTGTCTTGGCGACAAGAGCTTCCAGTGCAGAATAAAGTACAGACATAGTGCAACTGTTCTTGTGCCTGGCTGTTCTGGTGGTCTGTGCTTTGTAGACCAGAGGGCAACTGTTGAAAGAGAGAGTGGGCTGGGTGTGAGGGATCCAAAGTGATTTTCTTAGCCGTTTTCCTCACTCTGGAGGTGTAAAGATCTTGGAGGTTGGGCAGGGGAACCAATAATCTTCTCAGCAGTCCTGACTGTCTGTTGTATTTTCTTGATATCTGATTTGGTAGCTGAACCAAACCAGACAGTTATGGATGAACACATCAATGATGGCCGAGTAGAACTGTTTCAGCTGTGGAAGGTTGAGTTTCCTCAGTTGGTGAAGGAAGTACAGCCTCTGCTGGGCCTTTTTAGCAATGGAGTCTATGTGAGTGTCCCACTTCAGGTCCTGAGAGATGGTGGTGCCCAGGAACCTGAATGACTCTGCTGCAGCCACAGTGCTGTCCATGATGGTGAGTGGAGAGGAAACTCACAGCAGACTGTCTAAACGATCTGGACATGAGGCTCAAAAGAAGCTATTTTGCAGGCATTCTGACATGCATAACACATAAACATGACTTTCATGATGCATGGTGTATGAATAATCTCCAGGCAATGGAAGGTATCACTGTTATTGTTATAATATCACTATATAATCTTAATTCTAAAATGGATATTTCCAGTTCTGGGTGCTGACTGGTCAATACAGCATATACGTGGTATAACATACAGTTTTTGATATCACAAAAAGAATACTTATTTACTTTAAACTATTGATACTACTTGTAAAGAATATTTGTGTCTAATATTTTATTAAGTATTTATTAAGTAATAAGGCACTTTAGTCATGGCAGAAGGCTGCATGTTCTGAATAACATTCTGACTGTTTGCAATACAGCACAACCTCTTCTCATAACTGTTTATATAATGTTTTCAAAAAGAAATATAAGAAATATATCATGACAGTCTTGAGTGAGAATCTTTTCTAACAACAACAACAACAACAACAAATGTATGAATTTAAAAGCATTTGTCTTGATGTAAACATTTTGCAATGTTAATAATACAGTATGTGTAATTAATCGTTTCCCTGAAACTGAACTTTCAGATTTAACACCCAAACCAGAATGTCCACTCTGAGAGGGTGTTCCTACTTTCTTAAATTCCTTGTATTCTTTTTTATACGTTTTCAGATTCTTGCATTACGTAACATGCAACTAAATTTAGATGACAGTTACGGCACTCACTTCCAAAATATTTCACAATGGAGTGAAAGTACTGTAACGAGCTGCTCTATTATCATATTCTTGCTCTCTCTGCGTACTGTGTACTGTACTTCATGCGGTCTTCTTTGAACTATTGTTTTATTTTTAAGAGAGATTAATTGTTTTGAAAGGAACTGTGGTTTGAGATTTCTTGAATTCTTGAGCTCTGACGTGTAAGATACTTGGTCTATCATAGACGTTATGACACAGCATGACCTGCAAAGCCAGTTCTGTATGAACATACCTCAACACAGACATCATTACACTTCAACAAGAGTACGAAGTTGACATGGGAATGTTCCTAAACACCTGTACATGTGTTTGTTAAGAGTTTTTTTTTTTTTAAACATCCTTGACAATGAGCAGCTGTTGAGCACACACTCTCTTTTCACCTTCTTAAGTGTGAAAGCACAGCATTTGAGTTTACTCTCAGCTCATTCACAGGAAATGGTCACATTTGTGTCCTATTTGTGTTCCCATAACATAATTAACAGGATACTAAATATAAAGTCACGTAATTGATTGATTTGCCTCTGTTTTGTGAGATGGAAAAACATCACCATTAAATCTAATTTGACAAAAAAAAATATTTTATTGAAATTAATAAGTTCAGGAAGTGAAAAAAATACAGAATCTGTCTTGGACACTCCAACACAGTTATGCAGCAACAATAGGACTTCTTTATAAACTGATATTTGAGGGAGCGATAAGTAATACAATTGTCCACGTTTAGACAAAGTCTCTCTTGAAGTCTTTATCAGATATTTATTATGGTTTTACTTATATTACCTCATCAAAAAAAAAAAAAGTTTTCTCTGTGCATATTTGTGGAACAAAATCTACAATATCCACATTGTCTCACAATATTTGCTAGTTAAGGCTATTGTTGGGCATTTTTGCACCAAATTTTAAATATAGTAATGTTAGTTAGTAATATAGGTTCATATAGATTCTATTCTATTCTATTCTATTCTATTTTATATTAAAAATCCTGTAACTCAACTGGTAGAGTGTAGCACGTGGAACAAGGTTCAGTTACCTGGGAATGCACGGACTGGCAAAATATATACACTAGCTTGAATTCTCTGTAATTTGCTTTCAATGAAAGTGCATGTGAAATGCATAGATATAAAAATACAAATTATTATTAAACTTACTCTGATTGTAAGTTGCTTTTACATAAGGATAAACACATCAAAATTAGTAGTACATTGCAAGTTTGTAACCACTTCTTCAGGAATGGGGATAATAGTTTCAAAATCAGCCAATGAAAAACCTATTTGGGGGACATGCCCTTTTAGCAGTTACAATTTTTGGGTGCTGAAAGTTTAGCAGTGATATTTTCAAACAAAATAATCACTAGACATTTTCAGATGCAAATGTCCTGAGTTTCCTGAGAATGAGCCTTTCATTAAAAATCAAACTAAGTTTTGAGAATGACATGCATAACACATAAACATGACTTTCATGATGCATGGTGTATGAATAATCTCCAGGCAATGGAAGGTATCACTGTTATTGTTATAATATCACTATATAATCTTAATTCTAAAATGGATATTTCCAGTTCTGGGTGCTGACTGGTCAATACAGCATATACGTGGTATAACATACAGTTTTTGATATCACAAAAAGAATACTTATTTACTTTAAACTATTGATACTACTTGTAAAGAATATTTGTGTCTAATATTTTATTAAGTATTTATTAAGTAATAAGGCACTTTAGTCATGGCAGAAGGCTGCATGTTCTGAATAACATTCTGACTGTTTGCAATACAGCACAACCTCTTCTCATAACTGTTTATATAATGTTTTCAAAAAGAAATATAAGAAATATATCATGACAGTCTTGAGTGAGAATCTTTTCTAACAACAACAACAACAACAACAAATGTATGAATTTAAAAGCATTTGTCTTGATGTAAACATTTTGCAATGTTAATAATACAGTATGTGTAATTAATCGTTTCCCTGAAACTGAACTTTCAGATTTAACACCCAAACCAGAATGTCCACTCTGAGAGGGTGTTCCTACTTTCTTAAATTCCTTGTATTCTTTTTTATACGTTTTCAGATTCTTGCATTACGTAACATGCAACTAAATTTAGATGACAGTTACGGCACTCACTTCCAAAATATTTCACAATGGAGTGAAAGTACTGTAACGAGCTGCTCTATTATCATATTCTTGCTCTCTCTGCGTACTGTGTACTGTACTTCATGCGGTCTTCTTTGAACTATTGTTTTATTTTTAAGAGAGATTAATTGTTTTGAAAGGAACTGTGGTTTGAGATTTCTTGAATTCTTGAGCTCTGACGTGTAAGATACTTGGTCTATCATAGACGTTATGACACAGCATGACCTGCAAAGCCAGTTCTGTATGAACATACCTCAACACAGACATCATTACACTTCTACAAGAGTACAAGGTTGACGGGAATGTTCGTAAACACCTGTACATGTGTTTGTGAGAGTTTATTTTATTTTATTTTTTTAACATCCTTGACAATGTGCAGCTGTTGACCACGCACTCTCTTTTCACCTTAAGTGTGAAAGCACAGCACTTGAGTTTACTGTCGGCTAATTCACCGGAAGTGGTCACATTTGTGTCCCATTTGTGTTTTCATAACATAATTAACAGGATACTAAACATAAAGTCATGTAATTTGATTGATTTAGCTCTGTTTAGTGTGATGGAAAACCATCACCATTTTGTTTAAATATTAGAAAAATCTAATTTTACCAACATTTTCCCTTCATTGAAATAAATCATTTCAGGGAGTGTGATGTAAAAAGTATTATTTTATTATTTTCTGAAAAAATGCAGAATGTCTTTGACACTCCATGTAAACTAATATTTGAGGAAGTGATAAGTAATACAATTGTCCACATTTAGACAAAGTTGCTCTTAGAGTCTTTATCAGATATTCATTATGGTTTTACTTACATTACCTTGTAAAAAAAATAAAAAATAAATCTGTATATGCTGTGGAACTAAAACAGACTGTAAAAAGTGTGGTGTTGTCCAAAAAATTTGCTAGTTAAGTCTATTGTTGGCCATTTTTGCACCAAATTTTGAATGTAATATAGGTTAATATAGATTCTATTCTATATTAACAATACTGTTATCAATCCACGTGGAACAAGGTTCAGTTACCTGAGAATGTACGGACTGGCAAAATATATACACTAGCTTGAATGCTCTGTAAATTGCTTTCAATAAATTGAACGTCAAATGCATAGATATAAAAATACAAATGATTAAACTTACTGTGATGGGACTAAAAGATTGTAATGCTTTTACATTAGGATATGCACATCAAAATTAGTGCTTTGCAAGTCTGTAACCACTTATTCAGGATTTGAGATTGAACCAAAAACTATCTGGCTGATTAAATAGTTTAAAAATGCATTTCAAGAACACCCTCAGTACTGTAATGCTCTTTCAGCATGTTTTGTCAGCTGACAGATCGAAGGTGTTTTTCCATTTGAGCAAATAGCAAAGCTGCTTTTAATCCTTTACACTCTCTTGACACACACACACACACCAAAACCTCCACCCATATAGTTTACAATGACCAGAAGAAGAAAACAAAAACAGTTATTCTATATTAACAATACTGTTATCAATCCACGTGGAACAAGGTTCAGTTACCTGAGAATGTACGGACTGGCAAAATATATACACTAGCTTGAATGCTCTGTAAATTGCTTTCAATAAATTGAACGTCAAATGCATAGATATAAAAATACAAATGATTAAACTTACTGTGATGGGACTAAAAGATTGTAATGCTTTTACATTAGGATATGCACATCAAAATTAGTGCTTTGCAAGTCTGTAACCACTTATTCAGGATTTGAGATTGAACCAAAAACTATCTGGCTGATTAAATAGTTTAAAAATGCATTTCAAGAACACCCTCAGTACTGTAATGCTCTTTCAGCATGTTTTGTCAGCTGACAGATCGAAGGTGTTTTTCCATTTGAGCAAATAGCAAAGCTGTTTTTAATCCTTTACACTCTCTGACACACACACACACACCAAAACCTCCACCCATATAGTTTACAATGACCAGAAGAAGAAAACAAAAACAGGTTTCTGCCTCTCACCTTTCAGCTGTGCAGGTTACTGCAGTTATCTGATTGGCACTAATGATAGTCATTGTCCAATGAGGAATTTACAAGTCCAAATTCAACATAAATTTTTTTCTACCACTGAGAGGCCATGCAATTTAGGACAGTTGAAAACATCTTATGCATTTCAATAATATCCACCCTCTTTCTCTGCCCATATCATTGCAGCATAGAGAAAGTTTTGAGCAACCTATTATTATTATTAACTATTTAGAAGCATCAGAAAATAAAACGTCAGTGTACAAACATCTTTTACTGCTATTTCCACACTAAAACTATTTTAAGGTAAATCGCAAAACCACTTAAATGACTTAGAATGACCACATAAAGTTCCTACAACACATACCTTTTATATAGTTGGATTTATTTGCATCCAGTAAACTGGATGATGCTCCCATACTGCTCTGCTTCAGGTGAGCGCTCCTCTGCTCTGACGAAGATGATTCTGTGTCACTGTATTCACTACTGAGGGAGAATCTGAAAGCAGGTGTTATATTTCAGGATGGTGGGAGGGGCATGAATGAAAAAGTCACACCGGGACATTCAAGGGCTGTCTTTTAAAACCTAAAGAGCTGTCAGCCTGTGATACACAGAATGCTGTCTAGGGAGCTCACTAAGTTTTGGCACACTTCCTTTGATTTCATGGAAATAACATGCTATGTGATATGTGCTTTATACATCAGTGTTCGCTGTGTGAAATGATCAGGTTATCATTAAGTTGTCATCCAAGGTACTTCAAAGAAAAACCATGGTATGTTTAGTCACAGATTTGTTTGTGAAATACAATACACCTTATATACTAGGCAGACTTGATCCCATTAAGGTCTATTACCACAGTTTCTATTCAAATGAACATACCAGTTAGTTAATTTTAGTGCATTTCAGGAAGGTCTAGACATTGTACTATGCAAATGAAACTGGTGTGGCACTAATTTATGTGAAAAGACTTTTCAAAGGACAATAAATGCAAGCTGATGAATCACATAAAACCTGTGGACAAACCCAAGTCCTTTTTTCACCCCAAATATAAATATTAATAAAATAATAATTTAAAAAAACAGAATAAAGTACATTTTACCATAATTTGTTCTTGCATTTTAATAACTCTAAAACATGTGTCCCCTTAATTACTATGACTTAATTACTGAGAAAATTATAAGATAATGTACAATCCCAAAAGTGAATTCATTAATAGTCTTAAACGTATGCTCAGTTTTCTGTTGTTTTTGAGGTAAAATGTGGCCTGGACATTTTTGTTGTTGTTGTTGTTTGTGATTCACCAAAACAATGTTCTCAATGTCAGTCTTCTCAAATTATAAGAACAATATATGATGTGAAATGTTTTTCTATTCAAATGAACATACCAGTTAGTTAATTTTAGTGCATTTCAGGAAGGTCTAGACATTGTACTATGCAAATGAAACTGGTGTGGCACTAATTTATGTGAAAAGACTTTTCAAAGGACAATAAATGCAAGCTGATGAATCACATAAAACCTGTGGACAAACCCAAGTCCTTTTTTCACCCCAAATATAAATATTAATAAAATAATAATTTAAAAAAACAGAATAAAGTACATTTTACCATAATTTGTTCTTGCATTTTAATAACTCTAAAACATGTGTCCCCTTAATTACTATGACTTAATTACTGAGAAAATGATAAGATAATGTACAATCCCAAAAGTGAATTCATTAATAGTCTTAAACGTATGCTCAGTTTTCTGTTGTTTTTTAGGTAAAATGTGGCCTGGACATTTTTGTTGTTGTTGTTGTTTGTGATTCACCAAAACAATGTTCTCAATGTCAGTCTTCTCAAATTATAAGAACAATATATGATGTGAAATGTTTTATTGACGTTATAGCAACCAGGTAAAATATTGAAGCGAAAATGAAGTGGAATAGAAAATCTGATCAAGTAAGATCAATATAAACCTTTGAGAGGGTCTTTATAAATATTTTTAGAGATTAAAAATGTAAAAACCATAGAATAACAGTCAATACTGCATCAGTGTCAGCATAGAATGATTAATAAAATACTGTATGCCCGTAATGGGTCAAAGCCTCAGTGCAATCCACAAAAAAACATCAAGCAAACTGGAACAACCCTTTTCATTCAGATGAAACTGTTGTTTCTTATCCACAACTTATCAAGTTGTCATTGAAACAAACTTTCTAAAGCAAACAGGAAAATTCATCAATAAAAACAGCCAAAGAAAAAAAGCAGGTGACCTTTGTGCGGTCCAAGCTCTGGCTTGGTTTCATGAATATCTGAAATCAGAGAGTTTGACGTCGCTCTGAGCTGACAGCGCTGCTCTGAGGGGCGGACGAGTATGTAGGCACGCTGTATTTTGTAAGCACTTCCTTAAACTGTGCCAGGGTGGCGACAGTCCGCACGCCTGTTGGGTCAAAGTGTGTGCGGCTGACTCTGAACCCGGCCTCTGTGAGATACTGCAGGAACTTATTGAGCCTGAGGAACAGAGCTTAGTGTCAGATCCTGCTTGCATTATGGCATTTGTATCACTGTACAGCAATATATGACAGTGTATAGAGAGGTTTGCGCTGACTAACTTGGGCATGTTCATGCCGCGGATGCTGTGCCGATGGATGCTGTAGTAGAACGCTGGATGCTCCAAAGATGTATCTGCTTTGATTTTCTTCAGCACATTCCCAGAGTCCTCCCCTGTGGTCTTTCTTTTCCCTGAATAAAAAAAAGAAGATGCACCATATTTTCTATACAATCTATCCACTTCAATTTTTATTCCACCATAAATTCCACTTAAAGGCATAGTTCACCCAAGCACGTTTGAGCTTCCATTTAGCATATTTGATGAGCTCTATATATGTGCACTGATCAGTGTTTATCTGTGTTCTTCCTCATATGATCATGTCTCTACAGAAGACTTGGATTAAACTATGGATTCACATGGATTACTTTTATGCTCTTCGTGAAATTTTTGGTGTAATGGCCTTGCAATGGAGGGACAGATATCTGTTAGGTTTCATTAAAAATATCTTCATTTATGTTTCAAAGATAAACGTAAGGCTTATGGGTTTGGAAAGACATGAGGGTGAGTAAATGATGACAGATGTTTAATTTTTGGATGACTATCCCTTTAATATTGGATAACTAGGAAAAGTTAAATCCCCGAGAGTAGGGAGGAGAACAGCAGATTTAAAAAAATGTTGATAAAGCAACAAATACCTGATTGGTCAGATGTATCTGCTTCTTCAACCTTCTGTAAAGTTTTTATGACCACACCACACTCCACTAGAGACAAAGATGTGTCGAAATTAACGGAATAATATTAAATTAAATTAAAGTCAATGCCCCGTTGTTAAAAAAGCTGATTCATCGTCTCCAGTTGGACTGAATGTTAAGTGACGGACAAAATCTTGCACACCCAAACACACCTTGGTTGGAGAGGGCAGAGTATCCCGGGACAGGGAAAAGCTTGAGAGTGGTGCAGTCAGCTTCACAGATGAGAGTCTTCACCAGAGGCTGGATGTCTTCCATATTGTGCTGCACTGCCGCCACCAACATCCGCCTCAGAAATCCAGTGTTAAACAAAGGACCAGCCCTGATGGATGAAACAACGAATACAAAAGGGGAAAAAGAAGAACATTTAAGAGCAATTAATGAAGGAATTACACATAATCAAGTGTTTTTATGAACAAAAAAAAAATGTATGAATGACATCATCTCACCAAAGTGGTCCAAGCTCTACTGCAGTTTTTCCTGGCATACTCCCATGGCACTGGCAAGGCAGCTGTCTGTACAGGTTTTCTGTTAATACCACAAGTAGAAATGTGATTATTTATGCTAAGACGTTATGCATTTGACAGCTTTACATTTGATCAGTTCAAGCATTCCTTGGGAATCAAACCCATGACCTTGCCATTACTGGCTCAACTGTTTGGGCTACAGGAAAGCTATCAGGATGCAGCTATTGGTTTGTCTAAATGCCTTGTCACCTTCCACCATGCTTCCTGGCTTGAGAAACACTCTTTCTTCACACCACTGGCAATGCAACAGCTGCCGCAGTTTCTTAGCAGACTCATCTGCCTGGGTGGGCCCTCTGAGAACTCGCACCACCACGAGGACAAAGTGCTCAAGAGCCACGGCCAATAGCACCTCGATCCCTTTGTTACAGCGTGCAGCAGCACTGCAAGTACATGCATTAAAAAGACACTCTCAAATAAACTAAATTTGTGTTTGGTGATTCATTAGAGAAAAACCTGCCCACCTGGCCACTGATGCCAATACCATACGTGCTGCGAGCTCCCTGTAATACTCGGTTCGGACAATCTGGCAGTCGTAATGCCGAAGCGTCACATTCAGGGATTTGGAGTAAAGCGAACCAGTGTCTGTCGACGTCACAGAGACTATGCCCAAGTTCCGAACATTGCGAAAAGCAGCATCCAGATAGTTTACAGCCGTTCCAAATGGGTCAAGGTGTCTGATTTAAAGACAAGAATGTGGTGAGACAAGATATTTGCAAAAAACAATCATGGGTACAATGTTTTTAGTCATTATTTTTCAGTCTCTTACTTACATGTAGTCAAAGGGTCTCAGGTGCAGGATGACATTGGCGTCCATCTTCACCACCTCTACTGAAGCATTGGGTGAGTCTGCATCTCCCGCTCCATCTAGCTGCAGGCCCGTTCGATTCCCCTCCACTCGGATGTGGTTCAGATGACAATTCTCCTTAATCATCTTAACGCAAGCTTCGTTTATGTCATTTATAGTAACCTTTACAGTGTTACGCAGATGCTTTGCCCACTGCAAACCCATGATACCTACAAAAGGGATCAATATGTTATGATGTGGTATACTTTCATTTTTATCAAATAATTTAGAGCAAAACCTGAGCAGTGATATTATCATCATGAGCTATTAGCTATTAGTAGATTTCCTACCAGTGGCTCCAAAGGCATCGAGACATTCGAGTGGATTCCTCTCCTCAGCAAGAATGGCGAGAGAGCAGAACACCAGCTGCCTACAACAATTACATACAGATAATGTTTATTTATTTAGCATTTTTTCGACTCTATTATAGGATTTTTCAACAGGATGTCCTTGATCCATAGGACCCGAATATTTTTCTTTCTAAATTGTATATATTTTTTATGAAAAAATAAATACAATATTAAATATTATTTAATTTATAAAATAAGTATTAAATTATTTTTAGCATTAAAATATATATTAAGCTAATTTCAACCAAAGTTACATTTAAGATGCTAAAGAACAAATAAATATTTAATGTTGGCAGGACAATATACAATCCGATAATGAGTTGTTTTGCAGAAAAAAAGAACAATTCTAAAACCTGTTTGTCTTCATCTTGCGGCTGAAGTAGGTGTCTGTCTTCTGGGGAGTGGTGTGGTTGGGCAGGAGCTGGACATTTGTGCCCAACTCTTTCATAATCTCATAAGCCTGTCCACCTGGGACTGAGAAAGATGTAGAAAATCAAAATGGACAAATTATTTCCAATTAACGCAGCTAAATGCGTACGCACATATTGTAATGAATAGAAGTGTTTTATTGTTACAGATGCCTCCTGTAAGACTTTACTTTAAACTGCAAACCAAAAGCCTAATCATGAACAACCACAAGGGGATCTTCTACAGAATGTTACTCCAGAACACATTGATCCTGAAAACGAGTGCTTTATGGTTTAGGTTAGATTTGACTATTCTTACCCTACCTGAATACACAAGGTTTAAATGCAAGATAAAAGACACGCAAAAAAAAACAAAAAAAAACTTGAATGGAACCATCTACATTATTCCACATCAACTAACTGGTATCTAGTTCAGGCAGTTCTCCTTGAATGGCAAGTCTGGCACTCTGTCAACATCAACAGAGTAAAAGCTCACCAGGGTTTTCAAAGGGGACATCCGAGCTGCCTGAATAACTGACCTCCGTCTCACCCTTGTTGATGTGGCGTTTGAGATGACTGATCATGTCTGTCTTGTGAGCAATAGTGACAGAGCAAACCACACAATGGTAGTGAGCCACCAGTCTGCCTTGAGTCTGGAGATGAGATAAAAACATACATTAATAGATCCATTCCAGAGGATCTCTTTTCTGATTAATAGGCACAGATAAAAGCTTTTCGATCCATCTCTACTTCCAAGTATCTTTAAAGCAACCAAGTTAACTAAAACAGCATGGACGCATTAAATTATTCAAAAGAGACAATAAAGATATTTATAAAGTTACAAAGGATTTCTATTTCAAATAAATGCTGTTCATGTGAACTTTCTATTCACCAAATCATAGTTTCCACAAAAACATTAAAGGGGTCCTATTATGCTCTTTTACAAAGTCTTGATTTTGTTTTGGGGGTGTACTAGAACAGGCTTTTATACTAGGTTGTTCGAAAAACACATTATTTTTCACATATTTTACATTATTACAACACCTCTCTCCCCAGTCTGGCATGAACGGCTCGAAATTCGAATAGTAACTGAATCAAATGAAGGCCCGCCGTCTGAAATATGAAATGTGTTGTGATTGGTTAGCTGGGCCAGTGTGTGCTGTGATTGGCAGCACTCGGCGCCTGGTCGGGAAATGTCATGCCCCTTACCATAGACACTTGCGAGCTGTTGAAAAAGTGAAAAAGCATAATAGGACCCCTTTAAGCAGCACAGCATTGATCATTTCAATATTGATAATAATAACAATTGTTTCTTGAACACCAAATCAGTATATTAGAATGATTCTGAAGGATCATGTGACTCTGAAGACACAGGTGTAACAGCTGCTGAAAATCCAGCTTTGTTGTCAGCTTACTGACCCCAAACTTCTGTGTGTGTGTGTGTGTGTGTGTGTGTAGTAGTGAGGTTCTATCATTGTATGAACAGGTAAATCTCCTCTCCTTAAGAATCACAATGATCTATTCTAAATAAGCCATCTATACCATCACTTTTAAACATTTACATTTGGTCTCTTCTGCCATGTCAATATATTTGCAGCCCAGGGGTGTGTATGCAAAGAAAAAAAATCATAAGCCTGATCTTACCTGGTCAGAGCCTAGACTGGACTTGAGTTGTCGGCAAGGTAGATGACAGATGCACATCCTTTGGCCTGTAGGAGGGGAGTCAAAGTTCATTTTCCCCCAAGCAAAATTTTCACACATGTATTAGCTGATACCTGAGGTGCCAGCTTTCAAATGCTTGTTGGGAAAAACAATTACAGAGGTGCCAAAGGGAACCTAAAGACTATGTACCTTCAAATTCCACATAAACTTTCCAGTGCAGGTTCTGCAGATGTCGTCTAAGCTTGTGACTGTAACAGGCCTTGAATTTCTCTTCTGGACACAATGGACAAGACTTCCTCCCAGCTGTCGAAATCAATGAACATATTTGTTAGCTTCCGATCCAAGTGGTCTGCTGTTGGTGTTAATAAACAGACAGAACAAACAGATACTCTGGTTTCTGTACCTCCATTTAAATCCACAAGCCCTTCGAGCCCTTCCAGTGTAGTTTGGATAGACACATGTCTCTCTGAAACAGAGACGGACAATTTCAAAGATTTAACGGTAACACTTTACAATAAGGTTCATTAGTTAACATTAATTAACTACTTTAGTTAACATGAACTAAGCATGAACAATACTTCTACAGTATTTATTAATCTTAGCTAATGTTAATTTCAACATTTACAAATGCATTACTAAAATCAAAAGTTGTTCTTGCTAACATTAGTTAATGCACTGTGAATTAACATGAACTAACAATGAACGACTGTATTTTCATTAACTAACATTAACAAAGATGAATAAATACAGTAAAAAAAAATGTACTGTTCATTGTTTGTTCCGTGTTACTTAATACATCAACTAACATTAACTAATGGAACCTTATTGTAAAGTGTTACCGAGTTAACAATACTCAAGGACATCATGCCTGGGGAGTATAATAATTATCATAGGGTACCAAAAATACTGTTGAATATTTACCAGACACAACAGTGGAGGATGCTTGTCCATTTTTGTCCTCTATTTTCACTGTATTAGTTGAGGCTTCATGAATAGGCATTTGCTCACATGCCTCAGATTCAGCAAGCATCTTATTAGTATCACTCTCAGAATCTGTTGAGACAAACACAGCAAATTCACACTTCAGCAAAATACTGTATATTGGAGCAAACTTAAAGACAAGCCAGTTTTTCATTTGCATTAAAATAAATAATCAATTATAAATATTTAACCATTAAAAATATTATTTTCACTTTTGCTAAAATAAATAAATAAATAAAAAATCTTAATGGCCAAACAGATTCCAAGTTATTTCTTTTTGTTTTATGAATGTCACATTAAAATTGCTTTGGTATCTTATCTTAATTTTTTTGAAAATATTACATATTAAAATCTATTATATTTTAAATAAGGAGTGAAATAATAATTTTAGTATTAATGTGTGAACAATGTGGATTGGTTAGATTTGCTCACATATAAAAAATATATTACAGTAAATCATAATTATTACATAAAATGTCATGAGGTACTAAGCCATTTGTCACATAAAAAAAAAAATCAAAACTATGATATAAAAAGTCGATAATCTCAGATTTTAATCTCACATTTTATTACATATAATCTCATAATTTCGATTTTTAAATCATAATTATGATTTACCAAATCATTTCCCAAACAACATTCCTCCCATTTGTGGTAGGTAAACCTCTTTGACACTAAAGCTGCAAAAAATAAAATTAAAACTTGTAGTAGACTTGAAGGTCGGGACAAATGTGATATATTGTAAATAATCGGTTGTAATTTTTGTCACACGTGTATTTCTGTATGACTTAAAGTTGGCACATATTCATAAGTTCCTACATATTCAGTGACGAGATATAATTGGAGTGTTTCAGTTCAGTTGATTTACATTGGCGTTATCTGTTCCTCAAGGATGAATTGGCGTGTTCTCTCAAACTACGCGAACTAAAAAGAGAGCGGAAGTGAACTCAACCAGGCAACTGGCAGACGGTACAAGTGGCGAAGTGAACTGCTCTCATTGCTTCAGAATTTTCTTCTCTTTCTGTCATTCAGCATCGTATTTAACAACATTCCTCCCATTTGTGGTAGGTAAACCTCTTTGACACTAAAGCTGCAAAAAATAAAATTAAAACTTGTAGTAGACTTGAAGGTCGGGACAAATGTGATATATTGTAAATAATCGGTTGTAATTTTTGTCACACGTGTATTTCTGTATGACTTAAAGTTGGCACATATTCATAAGTTCCTACATATTCAGTGACGAGATATAATTGGAGTGTTTCAGTTCAGTTGATTTACATTGGCGTTATCTGTTCCTCAAGGATGAATTGGATTTCTGTCTGGGATTTGCTGATATGCAGCTCTTGGGAGAAAACCTGTTTTCCTTGTACTTAGTTCTTAGTAGAAAGGCACTCTTAGGTACAACATTTTTGTATTAAAAGTTTCCAATGTTGTTAAGTTTTTCATATTCAGTTATGTGTTATCCTTTATGAGTTATTCTTTATGATTTCTTTATTGATACTCTTCATCAGAATCATATTACTGTCTTATGTTACTCGTATACTCAATATTATTATTTTATTCATTATTATCATTTGCATTTATTATATTCCGCAGCCGTAGTATTTTTCTCCTCAATTTGACATATAAAGGTACATCTTATGATTAGAAGGTGTTTTCGGGTAGGATGATGGAAACTTTATGTTCTTAAAAAATATTTTGTCTATGTAAAGGATGTCTTTTGTCTTTCCATTTCACGTGATGCTCTTTTCCAAGAGCTGGTATTTGCAAGATGATATTTGAAGATTGCTTAACTCTGTTGTTTCTGCTAAAAGGATGTAAAACCACAACCCATGTCTCTATTTTTATCTGACTTCTACCTACTGCATTTCACAGGTCATGTCAACGTGACCTAGTCCTGACCTTAATTCAGCTTAGGTAGTAATATTTGACAACAGGTAAATAATGACATAATGGGTAAATTCGTTTGACATTTATGATCCAGACAAAAACATCTGCTGATGTTGTAAGAGGTTAGTTTTCCAGTATATATACAGTATATATATATATATATATATATCCCAATTGGCTTTTCATCTTAGCTTTTTCTTTTCTTCTGCTCGCATCACATGCTTCAAAGACCTTTGTCTCTTCACTTCTGAAAATTATTGTACTTATTATTATTATAATAATTAGATTATTCTCTTAGAAATTTGAGCAGAATATACTCAGTTTGGATTTTTCTTTCATTTTAATTTTTCATTATGATTATCATCTGTAATTGTTATCATTTATGAATTTGTCTTCAAATAAATTACAATTTGACTGAAAGACTTTGTCTCCCTGGATCTCTCAGTGCATCAAAAAGTACTATTTAAATTAAGTTATTACTGTTAACATTGTAGCAAAAATCTGTATGTAAATTTTTAAATCCAAAGCTAGACGTCCTTACCTTCCCATATTTTTCCCTATGAAAATGTTAATAATATAATTGGTTTTGTTAATGAAGTGTACCCAAACGCCACCTTTAAATTTCTGCGTTTTAATGTTATTTTAGCGTTTTTATATATTATTATAGTATTCATTAATATTATTCATATATTAGAATTTTTAATATTCAGTTTTCATTTTAATGTAGTTACTGTTATATGCTTTTATTAGTTTTGGGTTTTTAATTATTTCTATTTAGTTTTTTTCCCCAATTTTAGTACTTTATCTTCAACTTATTTCAGTTAGATGCCAAGACAACTAATATTAACTAATATTTTTCTAATATTTATATTTTATTTCAGCTTCATTTCAATTAATGAAAACAGTTTTTAATCATTTTAGTTTAGCTAACAACACTGGTACATTTGAAGTAATATGATGTAAACACTGTTCAGCACTATGGTTTTACTGCTCTCATCTTAAAAAGTATAATGAACAACCAACCTGTGGAGATCTTACATTAGAGACAGTATTTTTGATTTTTGAATGAAATTGTTTAAACAATATGACAAATATTATGTTCTGTCATAGGGTTTTGAGGATGTCAAGCAAGAAATCAAAGAAGAAGAAACACAAAAAGGAGGAAAGAATCTCATCAAACTCTACACATGAGGATGAGAAGAAGGTGAGGAATCTGCAGCAAAATATTTTTAAAATAATTTATCAGTCAGTTTGGCATGTTCATTCTCATTCGTTTTAGCATTAAATTAATAACATTAATTCTTGTTTGTATCACAAGTTTAAATCACATAGGATAAAAGCATTTGGTAAATGAGTGAACGTTTTTTGGTCACAGGAGAGAGAAGCAAAGAGATTCAGCAGCCCAAAAAGAAAACACAAACATCATCATCGCCATGTAAGGTGGGTCTCAGGGCACATAGTATTTGTTAATTAGAATTCATTTTTGAGTGTTTGTCATATACTTGTATATATTGCATATACCATATTGTATACAACTGACATCCTGTCATCTTTTCTATATCTTGAGAATATTTAAATTTACTTAAAAAAAAAAAAAAAGACAGATAAGTCTGGGCTCGACATTAAGACTTTTCATGTGCATCAGTCTTTCACTTATTTATTGTGTAAATATAATTTATTCTGAAGCAATATTCTCATCAGTGTTCTGTGAGTGCTTACTTAAATCAGATTTCCTTCATAAAGGTTCCTTATTAAATCTATGCACCGTCTTTCATGACAAATTCTTAAATTATCAATAAATACAATTAGAGTAATAAGACACTATTGGGCTGTAACCATATCATATCATATGAAATCAGTATCAACAAAATCCATCTTTCCACCGCAGAGGAAACACAGAAGTTGCATCTGAAGTGGCATTTAGATGTATTTACACAGAAGCTCAGAAGTATCATGAATGCATTTACACTGCAAAATTACAAATGCATAAATAATTTTGGGGGATTAATGTTTTAAATTAAATTTTCTGAATATGCAAATAGGAAATATTGGAAAAGTGCAATGATACTTCTAAATATGAAACTAAACCGCCAATAGGTGGCGGCAAGTGACTGTTTTAATGAGTGAGTCATTCAGTCATTCATTCAACCGATTCGTTCAAACAACTGATTCATTCAAGAATGAAGCAAGTGATCGTCTTTATGAATAGGTAATTGAACCGTTGACTCACTCGATTCGTTCAAAAACGCTGAATCATGCGGTTACGAAACTACATAGTGTTTTTATTGGAAAAGTGCAATGATACTTCTAAATATGAAACTAAACCGCCAATAGGTGGCGGCAAGTGACTGTTTTAATGAGTGAGTCATTCAGTCATTCATTCAACCGATTCGTTCAAACAACTGATTCATTCAAGAATGAAGCAAGTGATCGTCTTTATGAATAGGTAATTGAACCATTGACTCACTCGATTCGTTCAAAAACGCTGAATCATGCGGTTACGAAACTACATAGTGTTTGCATCGGAAATGTGCGAGTCCTGCTGTACATTTGTGTGGAACTCTTTTCGTTGGTGAAAAAGAGCAAAAACAGTCAATATTATGTCTAAAATGTAAGTCACTATATATAACTTTAATACTTGTTTGTTGAACTGTTTTATAAAATCAATGTCACATTTGCAACCGAGCTTATGATAGTGCTGTTGCTTAACTGTTTATCATACGTTATAAATATAAAAACTCAACATTTTGACTTTTTAACGCAGTATGTTTGTTGTGTTTTACCGAAGTATGTTTGTTTGTTTTTGTGTGCTGTTGCCCTCATCTGTTTTGATTTCCCAGTAAGTCTCTCTCTCACACACAGGAAGGCTGCGCGCGACCTTGTCACCATCAATACATTATGCATTATCAATATTAAATAAGAACTATTCGCATCGAAATTTCGGCGTTTATCTTGTTGTTTTTTGATATTGACGTTTTAATCAGCCTACTTGTCCGGTTGGGCAAGTAAAATTCTCTTTCACTCGCCCCTTCAAAAAATCCACTTGTAATGTAATGTAATAATAATGTAATGCAAAAGTTAAAAATGATCAGCATAATAAATGTAATTAAAATAAAGACGAACCTAATAAAGGAGCTTAAAAGAAAGAAAGCAAATATAGAAAGTAAATCATATCACATTTTTATATTTCCTCAATCACCGTTTTCTCACCAAAGAGTTATTGTGAGTTATCTATTCAATAAAACTTACCACTGGCTTCTTTTTCTAATAATTTGCAGTTCTGACCAAGACAAAGCTAAAGAAAGGAGGGCCACCGACTCAACATCAACAAGAGGATTTGAAGGAAGTTTCAAGAAAACAGAAGTTAGAGACAGAAAGAGCAGAGAAGAAAGATCCCAAGAAAGCCAAGCAACAGAGAATTCCAGGCCAGTTTTCAAGTCACCTGTCACACATGAGAAAGAGCAACTAAATCCCAAAAGGAAGCATGAAAATGCAAGTCCCCATATCCCAGGGAGAAGCTCCAGCAGGCATGCTGCAACAAACCAGCCTTCTTCAAATGAGTTGGAGAAAAAGAGACGGGAGCTGGTGTCGAGGAGATCCACAGCAGAGTATCCCAGGCGGATACCTGCAAAGGATGATTGTCCCTCTGAGAAATTCCAGGAGAAAAGGAGGAAGCTCGTGAAAAGGCCATTGTCACCAGAGCTTCATGCTGAACCCAAACGAAGAGACATTAAAAACATGACCAATGCTGCACATGCAGAATCTCATTCTGAAGTTCAAAAGGAAATGAGGAAGACGTTGGAGGCCAGGAGGTACAAGAAGATCAACCGTAATGTTGGTGCACAGAGTTCTCATAACAACTCCAAAGAAGCTTTGCCAGTAGTGAAACATGTAGACTCTGGATCTAAACTGAAATTACAAGAAGACATTTCACCCAAGAAGCAAGAGCATGTACACTTGGGTAATGTACCTGATGTAATCTTAGGAGAAAAAAGGCCATCCCTTGGTGGTCCCACAGTAAATGTCAGTTTCAAGATCCCAAAGAAGGCCAGTGCTGTTAAAGCTTGGACAAACACGGATGTGTGTAATGTGAATTCTGCAGATAGCAGGACTCAAAGTACCGCTCAGCCTTCTTTCCCTGGTTCCACTCCATCTAAACACAAATTTCTCATCTCAAAGCAGCAAGGACAGAGGCTTCAAGAGGTTTCTGCTCAAACCTCTCATAAACCCACTGCTCTTAGCTCATCACATCTTTCATCTATATCTCACCAAGTCCAGCAGGCACACGCTGACAAAACAAGAGAGGTGACAACGCCGAACAATACTTCCTGCAAGGTTCAACATGTAAGTGTCTTGCGTTTGGACCAACTTCATCTGAATCAGTGGTGCAAGACGTTTCTCGCTGTTGCATCCTGTGTTATTTTGCTGTTTTGTAAATTGATTGCTCCACTTTTCAGTGGTGATTTTAAAACACCTGTCGTGCAGTCGCCAGACCAACATCATGCTGTTGTACTTGTACAGAAGACTTGTTTCTGTACTGGAAAAGTAAAAGTTGTGATAGATCTTTTCTTCCGTATTGTGATGTACAGCTGAGAATAACAGATCATCAAAAAAAACAAATGTAGGTTGGGGGCTTATACATTGGTTATTGAAAGGATTTTGAGATTGCCGGCCAGGAGTCGCTTCAGACACAGCAGGGTGACTCTCCAACTAAAAGATTATACACATGTATTTTAAGAAATGCATAGAAATATATATTTTCTTCAATTTGATTGATTGCACTCACTTCCCTTCTAAGCATCTCCATCGTAAGTCACTTCCCGTCTAGACTAAATCATAAGACAGACTAGTAGTAGCATCCACTTGTTCTATTTCCCTCATTGGCCGCACAGTACTTTTCAACATTTCAGATTGCACCATAAGCATATTTTAAGAGTAGAAATATTTCCATACTTCCATGTTCTTTAAACACTTTCATTACCTCTCTTTTAAATAAAACATTTCATTCTCCATTAAAAATTTCCACCACAGTTCTATAGCAGAATGCAGTGAGATCTGTATGAGAGTTCACTAAAACCGTGGCTAAAAGGCTATTTGCAAACTGGTTAACATCCAATAGTCCTCACAGCATTACAGACAAAAAAAAAGAGAATATGGTAAATTTTAGACCGTATTTAAGAGCAAACAACAGTGAATTTGAACTTTATTAATGCTGCTGAATTGTAACATATCTTTAAAACTTGTTTTGTACAATTTCAGGTAACTCCTCAGGAAGAGACCTTGGACTGCGACCATGAGGTTAACAACATGCCTAGGATTTTAGAATGAAATCTTCTGTGTTTGTTTCTCATTCCGTTTCATTCATTATTTAGATGGAGCTGGTGGAGGAGCTTCTTCTGGCACGCTCTGAGAGGCGACTACAGGTGAAGTTGGTGGAGAACTGTGGAGAGCTCACCTGCATGGACATTGACCCTCCAGAAGAGGGTGCCGGCACAATGCTAAGTAAAGTCACCTATGAATTTTTTTTTTTAAATAACTTATTACTGAAGTGGCTAAAGGCCCATTCACACTAAGAAATGTAACTATAAAGAAAATATAACATTAACTGTGTCAATGTTTGGAAGGATGTCAATGTTTTTATAGTTCATCAGCTAAAAAAGATTGTTGTGAAAGTGAATCCAACCATATCATTCCTCTGTGCCGCTATTGTTGTAGTTGTGGTGTGGACTGTCTTATTTATTTACATTTAGAATGATTTAAAATGATATCTTTATTGTTATTGTTATCATCATGATAAAGCTTGTAAAGGTTCTTTTATTTGAATCATAATGCATAATTGTGCTTTATTGTCTAATTGTCTTTAACTCACACATGTGAAGATCAACATAAACATGGCCTGCTTATTGTTCTGGATACCAATGTGCTGCTCAGCCACCTGGAGTTTGTGAAGAAGATTAGGTCACATGGTCTAGGTGGTAAGAAAAAAGAGAGCGTTTTTTAGATTATAGCTTTTTAACTTTAAAACATTTTAAGAATTATGTGGGTGCAGCTTTTCATTCTGAACGCCCCATCACAGGGCTGGGGTTCCCCACTTTGCTGATCCCATGGGTTGTGCTGCAGGAGTTGGACTATCTAAAGAGTGGTAAACTCTCCAGGAAGGTGGAAGACAAAGCCAGACCTGCTGTCCACTACATTTATAGCAGCCTGAAAAATCAGGAGCCCAGACTTGTGGGCCAGTCAATGCAGCAGGCCTCCCAAGCTGTTGGTGAGGATTTCTTATCCTGAGATGCATTATTATTTACATTTGCATACTTTTCAAGACATAATTTTGACATAGCTGCACCACTCCTAATCTGCCATAGTACTGTGCATACTATGGATTCTATGAGTTCAGCCTTTGTCTCATGGCTTTTCTCGCCTTTAGGTGGGCCTGGTGTTGTAAATAATGATGACAGAGTGCTAGAGTGTTGTCTGCAGTACCAGGCTCTGTACCCAGAGGGAGCTCTAATTCTTTGCACGTAAGTATAAACACTCATACCTCAGTTTCACCTCTAGGCATGTCTGCACATTAAGGACATTCCCATTTGTTTGATCTGTCTTGTCATTTGACAGCTAATGAAATGCAAGGTGGCCATGTGTTTGCTTTATGAATGAAGATGATCTGATTTAATGATTATATTTCAGCCATTAGTGTCACCCTGAAGAATATTCTTATTGAAGGTAGAGGACATGCCTTCCTGCTGCTCAAATATATCTTTTTTTTTTTTGTAGCAATGATAAGAACTTATGCAGCAAGGCTCTGCTCAGTGGGGTGAAGGCCTTAAGTAAGGCAGACTTGGTACAAGAGGTGGAGGGAACCAGATCTACACTTCTAAACTACATCCATGCTCAACCCGCTGTGCCGCCCCCAGCTCGACCTGTAGAGAAAGGTCAGCTGTTATGTGTCACTGTTTTTGCTTCATTAGTAGCATTTTTCTGAATACCTGAATTTTTCTTGCCTGAATGTCATGTCATTTTGTTGCCACCTCCCTGTGTGAATGAAGCAGAGGAGGAAGGGTCACAAAAGAATAGACGCAGCGATGCAGCAGAGGAACGACAGTTGAGTGAGTGTGTGTCTTTGCTGGAGTCCTGCCTCCAGGGGGCGCTGTCTGAAGTGCTGGAGGAAGAGATGAAGGCAGTTTATGGAGAACTGTGGACTGAGGTACCACTGCACTCTCTGCACACATTGATCTATTCATCTATTAATATTTTATGAAGTTTATATTAAGAGCTACTCCTCATTCATCTAAATGCATTAGTCATATCTAAAGTGTGATTCAGAGCTTAGATTCACTGTAGTCCCATTCTCTGTGACCTTATCTGTTTGTGTATGCAGATAGTGTACGTGAAGCCTCCGTGGAATCTGGAGGGGCTGCTCAAGTGTTTTAAGAAGCACTGGATCGCTGTGTTCGGAAGCATTATTAAGAGGAGCCTGCTCAGCTGTGTGGAGATGCTGAGTGACTGTCTCTGTTCAGGTGTGTAAGTCTTACTACTTTAGTCTGATACTGATTACTATAATAAACAAAAATTTTATTCTGCTCTAACTTAGAATCTCATTTTTACTTGAATTATATTCTAATTTGAGAATTTTGTTGAGTCTTGTTCTATCCCATTTTAAAATTGTATTTATATTCTATTCAAGAATTCTGTTCTGTTACACTACCGTTCAAATGTTTTTGGTCAGTAAAATGTTTATTTCAAGAAGCATTACTTTTAATTAGCAATGGTGCATTAAATTGATCAAATGTGACAGTAAAGACATTTATATGTTACAAACAATTTCTATTTTAAATAAATCCTGTTTTGTTTGAACTTTCTATTAACCAAAGAATCCTGAAAAAATCTATCATAGTTTTCAAAAGAAAAACTATGAGAATGATTATTAGAATGATTTCTGAAGGATCATGTGACACTGAAGACTGGAGTAATGGCTGCTGAAAATTTAGCTTTGGCATCACAGGAATAAATTACATTTTAAAATGTAGTAAAATAGAAAGTAGTTATTTCAAATTGCAATAATATTTCACAATATTACTGTTTTTACTATATTTTTGATCAATAAATGCAGCCTTGGTGAGCCTTCTTAAAAAAACATTTAAGGGATAGTTCACCCAAAAATGAAAATTCTGTCATCATTTACTCACCCTCAAGTTTTTCCAAACCTGAACACACACAAAAAAAAATATTTTGAAGAATGTAGGTAACCAAACAGTTGCTGGTCCCCAGATTGTGTGGGAAGAAAATACTATTGAGTATATGATCACAGAAATCATCTGTGGGTAAACTATTCCTTTAAAGGTTCCAAACTAAAAACCAGTATAATTGGTGTGTGTGTGTGTGTGTGTGTGTGTGTGTGTGTGTGTGTGTGTGTGCGCGCATCTCTTGAGTTTGTGGTTTTGATCCACACTCATACACACTCTGTTCTCATGTTGTGTGTGTGGAGTTATGAGTTTGACCTCATTCTGCCAATCACTGCAGCAGGAGTATGACTGTGCCTTTCTTCTTTGCTGCCTTTGGCCATGAGCCCAGCCCAACAGAGGGGAGAGAGGGAGTTTGTGCTGGAATGGAGGGGTGGAAAAGTACCAGGGGCCTCCTGTTCTTGCCTAAATGTCATTTGCTGCACTTTATGGAGTTGAGAGAGTGTCCTTCACTCATTTTGTGTGTTCTTTTGTTTTAGTGGGTTAGTGGTATGTGTCCAAGAGGTGATAAACGGGTGTCACTCCCACTTAGAGCTGTGAACGCATTTGTGAACCTTTGTATTCTGTCCACTTCTGTCTTTTTCCTATTATACCCAGTAATATGAATGGACGGAATATATTGTGACACAGTAGAAAATGTGTCTGAACTGTATTGCAGATGGGAATGTGTGTCTATCTTATCTATCTAATCTCCGCAGTGGTGTATAAAGTACCTGAGAGCCATACTCAAGTAAAAGTACAGATATCTTACCAGAAAATAACTTTGGTAGAAGTTGAAGTCACCGTTTAGAATATTACTTGAGTAAAAGTCTTAAAGTATGTGATATTTATTGTACTTGAGTACGAAAAGTATTTTTTAAATCTTAATCGTACTTAAGTATTGAAAGTAAAAGTACAAGTAAATGCAAAATGGAAAAGAAGCAAATAAATATCTATATAAAAAAAGTTCATACAGCTTGAGTAGCAAGATTGTGTTCAGTTTTATCTTATTCTTCCATTTTGTATTTTTGGGTAAGAATAAGAAGCACTTCATCCGGTACTTAGTGTCTTTCATTCCAACATAAGAAAACAAATCTGGAATCTGCATCTGAAATAGCATTAGATGTATTTACACAGTTTAATGTATCTCAGAGGGGACATGGATGCATTTAACCTGCAGTTACAGATGCATAAATAATGTTTTGTTTTTACCATAATACGTTGAATACTGATATTTGAAATGATTTTAAAACATGAAAAAGTGACAGTTGACAGCAAGTGACTGTTAATGAGTGAGTCATTGAGCTTCAACAGATTCGTTCAAACGGCTGATTCATTCAGGAACAAAGCATTTGAGTGAATCACTGAATCATTTATTCAACCGATTCGTTCAAAAAGCTGATTCATTCAATAAGTAAACACCGTCCATTGCTCAGAGACGCAAAACAGTGCTGAGATCTTTGTTTGGAACTATTTTCATTGGCAAAATTGAGCAATAACAAGCAATATTATGTCTAAAATGCAAGTCACTTATTGCTAATTTAGTGAACTTGTATAAAATGATTATTAAATGTGTTCATACTGATATCTGCAGAAAAACGGTACTTATTGTGTGATATAGATTAAGTTAACTATATTAAATTATATGTATATAAAAAGCATTCAGAAGCATTTTTGCCATCTACAATTTAGAATGCCTTGAATTTTGAGTTTTAATATACTAATAAATCATGTGCATGCACTCTGTGTGTGTGATTTCGTGATATACATAAGCTTTTAGCAATTATTTAAAATGCATCTGATCACTCTACACAATAATCTAGAAACAATGTGGATGCAAAACACAAAATGTATGTCATTGCCAAAACTTTTAATACTTAAGTACTGTAATGAAGTATTATTACTTTGTTACATTACACCACTGAATCTCAGTTATATTATGTTGTGTTGTGTCTATCTGTAGACAGGTCCATAGAGCACAGATCTTTTCTCAGAGCTGTGAGATTGGCTGCAGAGCTGCTGTCAGCACTGGCTGGCAGATCTCAGTACAACGGTCATGTAGCTCAAGCTCTCTCTACCATTCATATGCTACCGCAAAGACTACAGGTCAGTCTCATTATGATACAACAATGGATAATTTTTTCATTCTAATTGCTCATGACATGAACTGTGTGTGTGTGTGTTTGTGTGTGTTTGTGTGTGTGTGTGTGTGTGTGTGTGTGACAGTCTCCGAAAGCTCCAATAGAGGGTGATGACACTGATAAAGAGGACTCTCTGATGGCAGAGATAGAGGAGGATGTAGCTCCGCCTCCTCGGACATCCCATCAGGAAGTTTGGGCATTATTTGAGAGCATCTGGAACAACGTGTGTCAGATTAGGTGAGAGAGTCAATGACAAAGACTGAAGTGTATTTATTTCTCAACATGCACTACTGCTCAGTAGTTTGGGCTCAGTAAGATTTTTTTAAAGAAATTTAAACTTCAAAGATCAAAGTTATCATTTTTACTAAATACAAAATATTTGTATTTTTAAATAAATGCTGTTCTTTTGAACTTTCAATTCATTAAAAAAATATTTTTTTTATCATGGTTTCCACAAAAATATAAAGCAGCACAACTGTTTTCAACATTAATATAAATAATATGTTTCTTGCGCATCAAATCAGCATTTTAGAAAGATTTTTGAAGGATCATGTGACACTGAAGACTGGAGTAATGGCTGCTGAAAATTCAGCTTTGCCATCACAGGAATAAACTACATTTTAAAAATATATTAATATATATTTTATAAATATATTTTAAGTTGTAATAATACTGTAATATTACTGTTTTTACTGTATTTTTTTGAAACTTCTGTAACATCTTTCAAAAATATTACATTCTTTTTTTTTCTTTTTTTTTTTGTGTTTTGTATTCAGTGTAGGTTTCATAGACATTCTTTGCTAAAATATTACACTTGAAGAAATTGAAGAAATGCTGATCTACCTTACACTATCTACTGAGGCTTTACCGACAACAAACAAAACAGAAAGTTCACTGCATTACAGTGTTGTTTTACTTATTTGTTTTCATGTTTATTTCCGTTTGTTTCTCTCTCTTCAGTTCAGCTTTGTTTACAGCACTCCACTACACTCCAGGAACCACTGAGCCCAGCCGGCCATCTACCTCACCCCCACCTCAGGAAGCCCTCTCCTGCCTGCCAAGGCTCTCCACTGCACTGAAACAGCTACTGGAGGCTCTTCAGAGGTACACACATGCTAATAACCACACACAATTGTGCAGTCCTAGAAGCATCTATTACCATTCCAATCATGTGCCTCCAAGCAGAATTTGCTCAGTGTGTGTCCTTAGTCACTTGAGCATGTAGAGGACAGAGGTAGGTGTGTGTCACACATGGGGGGGGGGTCTTTATCCTCATAATCGTCAGTACATACTCATTATCAAACCCTCTCCTAATCCTGTGTGAGCGTGTCTCTGTGACTCACTTCCGTTGCTCAGCATTCCTGCAGCTTTTACGGCTCATAGCTTGCAGGCAGACGGATTTTACAATGACATGGCAATTTTTCCTGTAAATTAAGTTCTCTGCATCTCGCAAGCAGAAACCGTGGAGTGTATCATAGCTGTAGTTACACAGAGACAGCTATTTATGTTGCAGTGTAATAGCAGCCATGACTTACCTCACTGGCATACTGAACTTCCTGCTTGTATCATTGACAGCCTCTTAATAAATATATAAATCACTAATAAAAAAATAAGGTCTCTAATAAATCTAAACACTTGTACGGTAGCATGTATGAGGATCTTTTTTTGAGTCGTCAGATAGCTTAGTTCTGGTTGTCAAAGAAGTTAATGAGTTTATGAATTGAATTACTTTTTTGCACATGCACAATAAATAATTTGGTCTCAGTGGACCATGAGGTTTTTGTTTAACAGAAAGAGGGAGCGTACACTTGATTCAGCACTGCAAATGAATGATTTGTCATGTGAAACTTGTGCTGCATTGTCTGTCTAATTGATTATATGCTCCTTTGTTCTCATACAAGATGCCACACTCATGCATCAGTGCAAAAAAATGGATTTGCACACCAACTTGTTCATTTTATTCTAGTCTTTAATTATGACTGAATATTATTATATTATAGTTATATTGATTGTGTTTGGAGGAAGATGCAAAAGAAAAGAAATTCCAAACTGAAGTGTGAGTTAATAAGGTCCAGGTATTGTCCTCCCTAAACAAAGGCAAGCACTTTGATCTTTTAAGTGTTCTCCTTACCAATGACATGAGCAGATATAATGCCTTTCCACTATATTAGTAGGGTTGGGCCGATAGACGAAGCTGTAAGGTCCACACACATGGCCCAAGGAAGGTATCCAGTGGTGGATGAAGGTCACTTGCGTGTTCGGTCTTTTCAGCGCGCAGAGTTATTCAATTTAGGTTTAACTGAAATCTGACTCCATTTTATTATCTCATCTGACTCCATTTTAGTATTACCTCGAATTTTGGTTGAAAAGCAAATTGGTTGTTTGTCGGTCTCTAATTATTCTGACATTTGATAATTCTAGTTAACTCTTTACTCTGTATTTTCTCGTTCATTAGGAATCTCTGTTATTTAGGATGCCTCACGGCGGCCGCTATGCGTGGGCTCCACGATCACAAAACTCGCCATTCTAATCCTTGTTCAGAGGTTTGTGGCTAATGTTTAGCCCCCTACAGCTACCCATGTAATATTCCGACATTAATCAG
>NW_015661612.1:2413033-2420776 GCF_001515625.1 Sinocyclocheilus rhinocerous | reverse complement strand
CTCCGCAATCCGCTGCATCCCAATACCGTGTTCCAAAAGAAAATGACACGTAATACGGAACCCCTAAAGGGAATAAATACGCGATGGTAGGAAAATATATATTTCAGTATTTTCTCTCGCAGTTATATCATTGGGCAGTTATACAGTATATAAATTGCGGACGTCAACGTACTCTGTTTATACTATGGAGCGGCAGTACTTACCACACATTTTACAAGATTATATGTTTGTCAGTGGTGCTCAGGATCTGCAAATCATTCGCCATCGTCCTCAGTCATCTCCCCTTACTCTGTTTATGTGGCAAGTGAAATTTTATGTACTGTAATGTAACAGTCAACCGTTAGCAATCGTTATTTGTTTTCCGTTTGTTTTTCCGTGCCTTTCTAAATACGGATTCACACATCCTCCAATGCCAATTTGGTAGACATCGCCCAACCCTATATATTAGTCATCTGTCTGACAGTGATGTCACGAATCAATCTTATATACTTATTCACTCATGCAGATGACCCGACTGAGAGACGGTCATTACTCAATGTCATAGTGTTCATCTAAGCTTCAGGTTTGTTGCTTTTCTTCTAGGTTTGTTTTGACTCTTTTTGAGGCATTTGAGTTATCCCTTGCTTTAAATTTAGTGTTTCTGAGAAAGCAGGATGACATGGTTTGAAGGGAGATTAGGTTCCGTCTCCATGGATACAGCTAGACTCATTTTTATGTGCAGAAAGCAGACAGATGAGTCATCAGAGCTAACACAAACACACACACACACACACACACACAAATGCGCAGTGCTATTATATACCCCTGTTTCCCTGAATGAGAAAGAGCATGCATAATTCAGGCTTTCTTGCTGAAAAAGCTTTTTCTTTCTGCTCCCTGCTTCATCTTGCCCCTTACTTCACATTTATTTCTCTCCTTCTCCCTCCGTTTGGTGTCCATGCTGTTCATGCTTTAGAGTCCCCCCACCTCCATTTCTCTCATCTCTTCTCAGTTTCTCCACCAGCATCTCTCTTTCAGCTTTCTTTGGATCTGTCAAGGGTATTCAGAGAAATATCTCAGTGTAATGTGTTTGTATGATTGTATTTTCCATCAGCAATCTCACATCTGTAGAATGTAAGCAGCACATATTCATGTTAACAGGTTGCAGTATTCACACTGCACAGAGAGGCAGCACAATGCTGCGTAACAGAAGTGACACTGCAAGGAGAGTTTTGGCACTGAGCCTGTTTTACTACATGGCACACTCTGAACTCAGTAGAAATTACAATGACGTTGCACTGTGAACCTGTGTCAACACAATCTGTGCAAATATAGATTTTTATTAAGCAATATAAAATAATGTAGTGACCTACTTAGCAATTCTTGGAAAAAAAGTTTGTCTGGTATGATGCAGTGAAAGGAATACAAACAACTCTTCCCATTCAGTAAATCAGACTTTTATTTTATTTTGTTTTAGTTTATTTTTTGTTTTATTCTCCAATTTTATTCAGCAATTATGCTGTTTCCTCATCACTTACATGCAGCAGCAGACACAGGATGGTTGAAACAGGTCTCAGTCCTGACACGTTTGAACATGGCAGCAACATGTCCAAGTTTCTTATACACTCTTGTCTAAAATTAGAGGGTTTGTGTCTGTCTAAATTTCCCTCTTTTCTAACATCACACAGATTGTTAATGAGTAAATGCAGTGAATACTAATTTACACATTTTCTGATCCAAACACAATTGCAGGTCACTTACCACAGGGTCAGTCTCCCTTGAGCAACCTTTACTCGAGGGCACAGCAGTAATGGTTCAAGTATCAGCTCACCACTAGAAAACACTAACCTGCAAATGATTATTTGATAGATTCACTGATTTATCTGATACATTTGTTCATTGTAATCTTAAGCTGCCTCTTTACTTCTGGTTAATGTAAAATGTATAAACGTGCTCTGGTACACTGATGCATATTAAAATCACACAAAGGATTCTCACTGGTAATATCAGGCAATAACCACAAATATTATACAGTATTATACACAGGAGGGTTATAATATGCATATAAGTGATACAATTAAATGCAAAATGTAAGTAAATTAAAGTAAAGATAAAATTAAAGTACAATTAAAGGTTTCCCCTCCCACAGGCTGTTATCTGCGGAAAGCAGTGTTCAAGATGCACAGTCACTTCTCTCCTTCATTCAGACCAGTGAGGTAAGAAAAAAAAGGGCCACTAAAGATAATACTTTTTGACTAGTCATACCCTTGATTATATGGTATAGAACAACAACAGGTTGGGAAATTGATGGGGGGAAAAAACAATATATATATATATATATACAGTAATATTATAACTATATAATCTATCAACTACCATTCAAAATTTTGAAGTCAGTAAGATTTTTTAATGTTTTTATGCTCACCAGTTTTATCGAATCATTCGTAATATCAAAAGATAGAAAATAACATTAATATTGTGAAATATTAAAATTAAAAAAATCTATTTTAAATGTTTTAAAAAGCAATTTATTACTTGTCAAAACTGAATTTTCAGCAGCCATTACTCTAGACTTCAGTGTCACATGACTCTTCAGAAATTATTCTAATATGCTGATTTGCCGTTCAGATAACTCAAGTAATTTCTTATCATCATTATAACAGTTAACATTTTAACAGTGATACTTTTTTTTAGAAAGTTCACAGAAGCAGCATTTATACTGTAACTTTTGATCAATTTAATGCATTCTTGCTGAATAAAATATTAATTTCTCTCTCCCCCAACCCCTACCCAACTAAAAAAATAATAAAAATCTTACTGACCCCAACATTTTGAATTTTTATTTTAACAATACATTCAGCATAAATCTAAGGCGGTGATTATCCAGTACATGTGTGTCGGGCTGTACGTTGTGTACTAGATGTTAACAGAAATGCTTTCTGCTTTCAGATTGCTGCTATGGAGCCACGTTTCACTGCTAGGGACCTGTTTGATTGCATGTCTCAACAGGAATACCGGTTAGTTAAGAATCATGAGATAGATGAGACTCGTTACTTTATCTGCAAGTCATACTCACAGATTTTTTTGCTTTTATTAACCCGGCTACGTGCATAGTGCAGTTTGTTCTGTTCTGATCATTTAAACACTGCCCACTTTCAGCAGAAAGGCATTTCAACTGGAGCACAGCATTCTGTTCTCAGGTCAGTGCTTGCTTCAGCAGGCCTCGGCAGGTATCTACTGTCTCAGAGGGACTAGTTTCCACTTTAAGAGCGTTATTGCATCATAATCCTACCCAAACCTCAGAAGACAGTTCTGGTTTGAATGGCAAAATGAATCATGACCTGTTTATTGTTCGTTGTGTACATGTGATATTAAAATCCAGTTTGGTGATCCATTCAGAAGTTTAGGGGCAGTATGGGTTTGTTTGTTTTTTTGTTTGTTTATTGGAAAGAATTTAATACTCTTAATGCAAGGATGCATTAAAATTGATCAAAAATGACAGCAAAGACTTGTACAATGTTACAAAAAATTCTTTCAAATACATTCTGTTATTTTGAACTTTCTATTCATCAAAGAATCATCAAAATTAATCAAATAAGAAATGTTTTTTTTAGGAACCAAATTAACAGAATGATTTCTGAAGGATCATGTGACGCTGAAGACAGGAGTAATGGCTGCTGAAAATTCAGCTTATTTTAAAGTTATATTATAAAATATATTAAAACAGAACAGTTATTTTAAACATTGTTAATATTTCAGCATATTATAACTTTTTTTTTTCTTAAATAAATGCAGATAAAAAAAATAAATAAAAAAAAAGTCTTACCGACCCAACTTTTGAACGGTAGTGTATTTTGATCAGATTTTCATTCCAGCATATATCTAGTTAAAATTTTGATTGCATATCAAAGAAATTCTCTCTCAGCTAAAGGTATAAATCATACAGGGTATATACAGGTTTTTATAAAGCACAAAAAAGTGCAAAAAACATAAAAGGTCAGCATTTGTAAGCTGTTGCTTATTTTATAAGAATTTACATTTTAATCTCACCACTAATGTTGAATTTCGAGTGGAATGCTTGTTATTTTAGTTGAGTTTCTATACTAAGTAAACTTGAGATTTGTGTGCTTCACAAATCTAGTTAGATCTAGTGCTCTGACATTGCGCTGCATTCTGTACAATAACTCTCACTAATGTGGCAGCTGTGTAATAACAGGTTATGCTGAAAACTGTCCTCTTGTGCACTCTAAATCACACTTTGATACTGAGGAAGGCATTATTGATACATAGAGTGCATTTAATGATACATCACCTCTTTCCCCTAAGTCGTTAGCCAGTATACACAATTCTGGTTAAGATATTTCGCAATTTATTCCTAGCAGTGTACAAAGGTGTTTGTGAAACTTGTTCTAACTGGAAACTAGAACATAAGCATGTTTTATGTTGCCTCAAAGATTTTCATATCGCCAGTGTGATGTTTTTGATGATGATGATGATGATGTTGATGCCCCAGGCTAATGAGGAGGGCTGAATGTATTGCTACAAATGAATGCTAATTATTCAGTGTATAAAGACTCTGATGTGATTGCACTCGTAAATATTAAGATTTGCATTGATGTGGTTTTATGTCATTTTACTATAGAAGAGACTAATTTGATGGCTTGATAAAACTATTTCCAGATTACACCTTAAATTTTTTTAATGAATTGTTCCCAGGAAACTGGGGGATAAGGAATCTGACAGTCAGAAAAGAAAGTTAAATTAATAAATACACTGTAATATTAATGTGTCACAAGCATATCTATGTTGTATTGTGGTTATCAAAAGCAGTTGTCATTGCAATGTAATATAATAATTGTATTTTAAAAAGCACCTTTCAAGTCCTCAGTCATTTTACAATGCCAGTAACAAATATCATAGACAGATCTATACAGATCATTAGTTTATAAACATTCAAATATAAATATTTGTATATATATAAAAAATATTTTAATGTATATATTTTATAGATATTTAAGCTTTCATAGAATTTATAACTCTTAGAAGTTTAGCTAGTTGTATTTAAGTTTAATGTAAAAAATATTAAAGGGGTCATATGACGTTGCTAAAAAGAATATTATGTTGTGTATATGGTGTAATGCAATGTGTTTATGCGGTGTAAAGTTCAAAAAACACATTATTTTCCACATACTGTACATTATTGTTTCTCCTCTATGCCCCGCCTTTCTGAAACGCGTCGATTTTTACAAAGCTCATCGTTCTGAAAAGCGAGGTGTACGCTGATTGGCCAGCTATCCAGTGCGTTGTGATTGGCCGAATACCTCAAGCGTGTGACGGAAATGTTAAGCCCCTACCATACCGTGATGCCCTCTGTCCCGGCGCGACAAGACGAAAACAATAAAACCCATTACAAACGAGGTATTTGTTGCATCCAGTGGGGACATAATTACTGATCGTAATGACTTATACTGTCTTTTTACACGTTGCGTATCACGCTGCGTAAACATAAAACCATGTCTGCATCTCCATAATTCATTTAATGATTAATATTCACACAGTGTAACTTAATTTTCCACTGGGCTGTATTTACATGTTAAAAGTGTCATGTTTGCACTGTCAGCTCTGGTTTCTTCATCTCATTTGTAACTGTTTATTAAGCAGGATTGCCACTTGCAAACTTTGACTCTGCGTGTTTGTCAAGGCTTTGTTAGTCTGTGTCTTCAGGGCCGAAGAAGATGTTCGTTGATTAACCTTATCAGTCAAGTGTAGCGACACGCTCGCGCACACATTTGTAGAGCCATTGACAGCTGATCTTTAGCAGCTCCCTTACCTCAGCTCGGTCAATGAGCCGCGACACCCAAAGAACTCCATGACCTCATTTCACGCACTAATCCACGTGTGTCAAATGCAGGCTTTAATGGGCCTGATCAGAACTGGCAGATACTGTATGCCAATGCGCAAAGACACAATGATCAGGTCATGTGCCCAAACTGCGGTGGCATGACTGAATAACACCCACAAATACATATGAAGCATACATTATCAGTTGCCTCAATGTGACCTGTTACATAACACACTGGTTTCAGTAAGCTATCAGGCTTTGCTTCGGCTTTCTGAACATTTCATAACTTTAGAAAGACTTTAGAAGTCAGTTGGGCTGTCATCTCATGTAATACTGATTTGTGGCCTCAAGATTACTTAAAATGATCCCTCCCGAAGTTAATCTGTAACTAAAAGCACCAGTATATGTTTTACGGTACCAGAAAGACTGTTATTCATTGATGTTCATGAACATCTTGTCTTTAGGTGCTAATTCTCACAACAGGGGTTCATATCTAAGCAACCAGGCACAGCGCTGACGCTGTCAACTCATGACGTCTGAGACGCTGATGCTTCTTTTATCTGATGTTCAGTGTTGCGTGTTTGTTTTCGAGCGAGCATCGTCACTGCGGTGTTATGTTCTGTTTTGTTGTCGATTTGTTAAGGATTGGCTTCATAAAGCATTCACTCTGCTGTCTGTTGGCTTTCCACATGTTGTACGGTTGCCATGGCAGCACTGTTGTGAAGTGGATAATTGCAAGGCTGAAGGAATGGAGTCCTTTGTGTTCACCACAAACCACATCCCATACTTTTTAGCGTACAATTTTTTTAATTTGTTTTGGAGAAAAAGGGGTTATATCCTATAAATAGGTTAAATACTGTATGCTATTGCTCAAACGTTTGGGGTCAGTAGATCTTTTTTTTTTTTAAAGAAATTATTACTTTTATCCAGCAATGATGCATTAAATTGATCAAAAGTGACAGTTAAGACTTTTATATTGAAAAATTCCTTCTATGTCAACCCTTCTGTTGTTTTGAACTTTCTATGCATCAAAGAATAAAAAAAAATGTGTAACAGTTTTCACAAAATATCAAGCATCACAACTTTTTTCAACACTGATAATAAGAAATGTTTCTTGAGCTGCAAATCAGCATATTAGAATGATTTCTGAAGGACCATGTGACACTGAGTAGTAAGGGCTGCTGAAAATTCAGCTTTGCTATCACATGAATAAATTTCATCTTAAAATATATTAAAATGGAAAAAGAGTTATTTTAAATTGTAATAATATTTCAATATTACTTTATTTTTTACTATATTTTTGATCAAATAAATGCAGCATTGATAGCACAAGAGATTTCTTTCAAAAAAACATTAAAAAGTCTTACTGACCCCAGACTTTTGAACAGTATAGTGTATAGTGGTTATAAGTATTAGAGATGCACTGATAATTTTCATCATATGGCCAATATTATAATTCTGTCTTGTCTAAATAAATAGTAAAACATTAAAACTAAAATTAGTCATTTTAAATGCTATGCCATATCATAATGTACATTATGAAAAATTGATATTCTTTTTCAAAACTTAGATTACATTTGACAATGTATCTTCAATACATTCAAAATACAGTATGTATTTTCAGAACTATTTATGAAATGAGCAAAGACAGCATTCCAGGCCAGTCCTGGGCTGCGTTTCCCGATAACGTTGTCTCTTAGCTCGCTACGAAGACTCTAAAGGTATATCTTAACTAAAGGTATACCTGTTCTAGGCGTGTTCCCCGAACTATACCTTAGGATGTTGCTTAAGGTAAACTTTCTTACGTGCAACGTTAGCAGGTGCCGTCCATGGCGGTGGTGCTGAATAGGTTGATATCGATGGCTCGAGAATCGATTGTTCAATACAGGAGCTCTTTCACTGCGTTATAGAGCGGGTAAAGT
>NW_015661612.1:2408022-2411190 GCF_001515625.1 Sinocyclocheilus rhinocerous | reverse complement strand
AGTGAACTGTGAACAGCGATAAGGTATAGCTAAGAAGGGTCCAGACTAACCTTACGAACGAATGACTTACGGAAGGTATACTTAACTAAGAACGTTTCGGGAAACACGTATTAACGTAAAGGTACAACTTAAGGTATAACTTACGAACGACGTAGCGTTAAGAAGGTTTCGGGAAACGCAGCCCTGGTCTTTACTTCCACCATACCCTTCATTATATAAACCAGCGTAGTGAGGGTTTGCATTGGAGAAGGACAAGTGCATGCATTCCTTCATTTTTCTTTTTTTTGGGTGGTTATGTAACATCCATTGGGGAACACAAAATGTGAACAAAATAAGGCAACAAGCAGCAACAGGTTGCAAGAAAGAGAGGGAGGAGAGAAATAAAGTAACACAATAATGGCCTTCATTCAAGTCAGTTGTTGAAACACTGTGCCAGGGAGAGAGAGAGCAGACAGCCTGTGTGACTGTGACTCAGAGATTTCTGCAATTGTTTAAATGCCTTTCCTTTCCCATGAACGCTAGTAATAAACACGGGGAACAATTTCGTTGTAGTCAGTAAAGCATTTCCTGTAGATATATAAAGTTAACGGCATGCTAACTTAGAGTGCAATTGCCTTGTAGTAAAGGGGTCATGAATTAAAAAAATTGTATTAATAAATTCTGTTTCCTTAGGTGCATTTACCATTTTTGTTGGATTTTTACATCAAAATCTGTCATAATTTATAAACAAAAGACCATTTTCTTCCCAGATTTTAGCCCTCTGATTTAAACGCTTCAATTTTAGCCCATAAAGAACTCTTATAATTGGCAGTAAAACTGCTGCATTCATTATTAAAGTTAAAAAACTTATTATAACTATATAAATATATGAAGTGTCCTCATCAGGTCTCTGCAAAGACATTTTTTCAGCCACCTTCTCTCGACCTCTTTCGCTTCCTGTGTACGAGACATCCACTTCCTGTTTGGAACCACAGGCAGTGTAGCAGAAGTTATCCTGTGTGAAGTGAAACAGCAGGAACAATCAGGAACACTAACAACTGTTTAGGCAGATCAAATCTTCATTGCTTAATCTGATTACTGTTCCGACCATAGACTGTAAAAAAAGATGGACGACTGTGATAACAACTACCTTAAATGACCAAAACCATCTTTCGGAAACTGTATTGGAAGTGTAATTTATTTTTTTATTTTGACTCAAGTCCCATTTGTTTACATGGAGATGGCGGGGTTTATGACCTGTACTGCATCCAGCCACCAGGGGGCGATCAAAGAGTCCGCAGCTTCACTTTTCAGGACGTGTTCCGACCTTCATCCTATCTGCTTCTATTTTGTATTAAATGGAGAAGAACAATGAAGAATGTTGTCCAATGTAACCCTTTTAGTTCACCCAAAAATGAAAACTGCCATCATTTACGCACACTCGTGTCGTTCCAATTTTGTATAATCTTTTTTCAGTGGAACACAGAAGGAGAAATATTTGAATACTAATAATTATATAGAATGATTTATTTATATTTTTTGTTTAGAAAAATACAGAATCACGAAAAGTCACACTTAACAATAACCTTGTTGTTTTATTCCGTGACGGAAATAAGCTTCCTTACAAACATGAGAGTGAAGTCTTATGTGTATATGTGTGTGTTCTCAGGGAGAAGCTGTGTGTGGGTGGAGCGCAGCTGTCTGAGCTATATGCAAATCTGGATCACTGTGCTGCTGCTCTGAGCTCTTGGCCCTGATTTACCACCCGACTTTCCATGTTTGGACCCAGCCAACTGTGCGCTTACTATCAGACCAGACTCCTTTGGACCTACCTGGTTTTGATAGCAGAGTCATAATCTACTGGAACCAAAGGTGCATCAACCTACTGATCCTCTGTCCTTGTACCAACCTGTAGCAGAGTTAGTGTGTCAGTCACATGAGCCTGACTTATTATGCAAAAGCATCTAGGCATCAAGGGCTATCAGTCTATATAAACTGGAATTCAAGAAGTTGGACTGTGTTCTAGTTCTTATTTTGCAGTTATAATCATTGATATATTTTTTAAATTGTATTAAATTATTTGGACTATTTATTCACCATACTTTATAAGTAATGTGACACATTTTGGGAAAAACTGTTTTAGTGATGTTTAAAAAATTGTTATAGGTGTGTTGGTGCTTTTGGTGTTTTATATTGAAGAATGTAGAATTGCTATATGTTCAATTTCTGCTGTGCCACTTAAAAGTCCTCCTGACGTCTGGGAGCTGTTGTGGTAACAGGTTATTATGTGTTCAGAGAGAAACTGAGGTATTACTTCAAGACACTGTCTCACATGACATTCAGTGCTACGAGGCTCTCAATAAGTAGTGAGTGCGACAGTGAGTCACCTGTTAAAAGCCCATTTTCTTGGGCGTCAGTCTAGCCACACTTCTGGAAACTATCCTGAAATCCACTCATTTGTTCCATGATTCTAAGAAGGTACATTTAGTCACCAAATAAGTTAATTACGACACTTACACTGTTTAGGTCTGATAAGCTGCTGTAATTTCTTATTCTCGTCGTAAATCTTAGTTCTGTCACTGCATATGAAATACCAGCACCAACATGATCCTCAGTCATTTATGACAGATTTTTTTTATTAATATTCTCTGATTTCATGTGAAACAGTATCTATGCATAAAATGTTTTATTTGTATTAAAGTGGGAATAGTTCAAAAAGAATATATATTTTCCTTTATATATATTTGGATTTTGATTAAAACATTTGAGCATCAATGACTTGCCGTTCTTTTTTGCCACATATAACCTGAGGATATTAATCTGGGTTTCTGGTTTGTAAAGCAGCACTGTGACATCATAGCTTGAGAGGCTTTATGGGATTATGGGAACAGTGATGATGTTCGTCTTCAGATTACACCAATATTCAATGACATTAGCAAGATAAGAGCTGTGTTCATAGGTCAAAAGACATTATTACAGTATTTAAATGATTTTGTGGTGTTTTTAATTCTTTAGTGCCAGGCACTTGTAGATGGACAAGAAAAATTATATATTTTAATATTATTTTGTCATAATAACATCCTTTTACATTTGACATGCGTCCAAACTGTGGTATACTTGTGCTACCTCCCATTAAAAAAATAGGTAGCACAAATCGATAGCAAAAAATGCTACCTATCAGATTGTGCT
>NW_015661612.1:2407828-2407945 GCF_001515625.1 Sinocyclocheilus rhinocerous | reverse complement strand
TGTTTCGTTGTGAAAGCGAAACTACTTTGTTTGGCCTTCCAAAAGAGGATCAAAAGAGGATGATATCCGCTTCCTCATGCCTAGAGCTGATCCGTGCTGGTTGCTGAGGAAATACAA
>NW_015661612.1:2407612-2407782 GCF_001515625.1 Sinocyclocheilus rhinocerous | reverse complement strand
GTCCATTCCTACCCCTACCCTAAACCTACCTGTCCACACCTACCCTTACCCTAAATTTACCCTTAAAACAATGTAAATATATTTTTGGTAGCGCAATCTGATAGGTAGCATTTTTTGCTATCGATTTGTGCTACCTATCTTTTTAATGGGAGGTAGCACAATCTGAGCGG
>NW_015661612.1:2387940-2407539 GCF_001515625.1 Sinocyclocheilus rhinocerous | reverse complement strand
GCTTTCACCGTGGACGAAGCGGAGTCCAGCCCGGGGTCGTCACATGTTGTTGCCACAAGCCCGCTGGGCGCTCCTTCGTCGAATCTGCCGGTCGCGCCTTTCTCAAGCCCACCGGCAGCTGTTTGAATCGTCGCTCCGGGATACGGCCTGACAGTATGTTAAGGAGAGTAACATTTCCGTCACACGCTTGAGGTATTCGGCCAATCACAACGCACTGGATAGCTGGCCAATCAGAGCACACCTCGCTTTTCAGACCGATGAGCTTTGTAAAAATCGACGCGTTTCAGAAAGGCGGGGCATAGGGAGAAACAATAATGTATGTGAATGTAATAAATACAGTATGTGGAAATTAAAGTTTTTTAAACTTTAAACCACATAAACACATTTCATTACAGCAAATACACAAAATAATGTTCTTTTTAGCAACATCATATGACCCCTTTAAAAATGGAATTAGATAACACCCTGCAAGATCTAGAGACACGTTTTTAAAATGCAAAATTATTATTTTAACTTTAGTGCCGCGTTTTTAAAATGCAGCGTCATGCGCCAGAAGCAGGAAACCGGGAGCACAACGGTCAAACTTTAACGGTCCGTCTAGCCCATGTTTACATAAAAAAATGGAACAAATCAGCGCAGCGGAATGCAAAAACTCACATGTAGCATGTAGTTCTTTCGGTATATATTTAACATATGTTATGAGTTCCTCATCTTTATCAGTCCTCCTTATCTCAGTAGAAATCACAGGTACCAGAAGGTCACTGCAGTGACCATGGCCTGAGTCCAATGGGTATTGAGTGCCAGAAAAGACCTATAATCCTTCCAGTAGACCTTGAGCTTGTGTGGCTTTTGGCCTACTTCCTGCCAGCACAACTGACATGATTTGTCTGGGATTAAGACAGGTTAGTATTTGTGAATGGAATGGAGTGAGGATACGGGATTGTTGGATAAGAATCAACCTGTGTAATAAATGGACTGATAATAAACTATCCCATGGATCATAAAATACAGTAATCCACCATCATAGCTAATGGCACAGAAGGAAATATCTGTAAATTCCCATTTTCTTCTGCCTTGTTTCCCTTCATCTGATCCTAAACTCACTTATCTAAACTGGTGTTATCCCACCAGAATAATGTAACATTTAATATAATCAGACAAGAATTCAATTCTAGACATAAAATGTGCAAAATACACAATCCAGTTAAATGAAACATACGCAATACAATGCTGACACACAAACAGATACTTTTACAGATTGAAATGGTTTATTAGTAAGGAAATATCAGCTCATAACAAATGTGGTACAGAACTTTCTCCCCCGATTAAGTTTATTGAGAAAAACAAAACCATGGAGCCAAAAAATTCTAAATTTTTTGTTGCTTCCAAATGCGAAACAGTAAATATTAAAAATAGATGGTCTGAGAAGGAAATGAGCATCACCTCACTTGCTTGAATCGGTCAAACAAAAGAAATAGTAACAAGGTCTAATGAGCAGAAGCACTGAAGCATGGTCGATTATACGCATGTGAGTGTAACTAAACTGGCACTGATTAAAGTTTATTAACCTCATGGGTGTTCTGCGTCTGCTAGCTCATCCATCTATCTATTGGTTACTGTAGCAGTGTATCAAAAATATAAAAAAGGCCATCTTTAAAGATTGGTAATCCTAGGTCATGGCTAATGATACAAAAAGGAAAGCCATGTGTTTGAATGTTTTGTAAAATAAGGCTTTGTATAAGCGTGGAGCTTCAAATGAAGAGAGCTAACAAACAAAATAAAATAAAATAAACCTATAAAGCAAACCTGAATCACTTCCTTATTGGGTTCAACCAATCAATGCAACTTGCTGAAAATGGAGAAATTCTAAACTCAAAAAAGTACACTCAGTATGCAATAAATGTTGGCATCCTTAAAATGGCAAAAAAGAAACAACAATATATACAACAACAAAAATAAAGTATGCAATATGCAAAGGCTTAATGTTGCTTTCGGCAACCCCCAACGGACCACCCCCACCCACCTCCTCCCAAACACTATAAGAAAGGTAAGCCTCATGGGTGACCCCTGTAAAGAAGACCCTACAAGACCCCGACACCTCAAAAACCCACCTGTCCACCCTCCCGCATACACACAGGACATCACAAAGCACGATTACGTCACTAAGCCTGTTAGTTTGAGTGAGATAACCCCCCACCCCCAATGGTTCCCTGACCCCTGGCTCTTAGGAATTGGTGAAGGCATCTGCACAGGGGCTCCACTCATCTGTTTTAGGGTTGTAGGCCTCAACCGAATTGAGGAAGTCGTTTCCATCAAAGCCACCAACGGCATAGATGATGTCACCGAGCACGGCTGCACCGGCATTGCTGCGTGGTGAATTCATGCTCCCCAGCATCCTCCATTCGTTGCGTGCAGGGTCGTACATTTCAACGCAACGCAGGGCATGAGAGCCATCAAAGCCGCCCACCACGAACAGTTTACCTGAGAGAGACGAACATCGGTTACCTTCTTCTACAAGCTGCATGTTCGTACCCCAGCATTTGTCCTTTGCTTACCTTCATGGACGGCCACTCCAGCTCCTCTACGGGCTATGTTCATTGGGGCAACAAGGGTCCAAATGTTGTTTTCTGGATTGTAGCATTCTACACTGTTCAAACAGTTCCAAGACTCTGCTCCTCCGATCACGTACATGAAGCCATCCAGCTCGCACACGGCAGCCTGATGCCTCCCTGTAAATGCACAAAAATAACGTTGAGAACAGTATCTGCAGATCCATCTGGCTTTTTATCAATGTAATCCCTGCTCTACGCTTAAGCTGTGATCTCTTATGTGCCCAAAACCTCTGTGGAAGCAATTATAGTGATATTTTTTTGTCAACGTGACTTACTGATGTTTAAAGGGGCACAACTGGTCCAGGCCTTGCTCACGGGGTCAAAAACGTCACAATTCTTCAGACCTTTCTGTCCGCATGGATCTGATCCCCCAACAACATACAGCTTGTTGTTCAGAGAGCAGACACCTGAGGAAAGTCAAACAAGCAGTGATAAATCTAAAGCTATCGTATTCTCTTTGTTGGATGGACAAATTCAAAATCTATTTGAAGGAATGCACAGATTCGGACAGAAACCGAGATTTAATGTTATGGCCAATAACCAATATAAGGCTGATATTAAAATGATATAGTATTTGATCTAAAAACAGTCATTTTAAATGCTACAAGTGAAGTTTTTACCTGCATTGCAACGATTGGTCCTGAGCTCAGGCACTTGAGTCCACTCGTCAGCACTAGGGTTGTACGTCTCCCCACAACTTAGTTCATCTGAATGGCCATTGGACCCACCCATCACATAAAGCTGACCCTGATTGGATAACAATAACAGTTTTTTTACTGTGCTTTTGAAGGCTTAACACCCATTTGACCATGTACACACCATGAGCACGGCCATCTGAAATCGAGCGCGTGGTGTCCTCATTGGAGCAATGAAACTCCAGCTGTCTGTCTTCATGTCGTAACATTCCACAGTCCTCAAGCACTCCTCCCGATTGTAGCCACCTGAATAACGGATCAGATAGAGTTGCTCAATGAAAGCAAGAGAGACATTCAGATGTTTCTATGGAATTTGTGCTGCCCACTAACCTGCGGCAATGAGTCGGCCGTTCAGAGCAGCAATGCCCAGGCCGGAGCGAGCATAGTGCATGGGTGCCAGCAGCTTGTCCGGTTCCTCTTCCAGTGGCTGGCCCTCAAAACTCAGGCTCTTGGTCAGACAAGGTGTAGCCGAGGGCGAGGCCTGGGGACTGCTGCGCCCATGCAGAAAGATCACACACAGCATGCCGTTCAACACGGCCAGACACAGATATGTATTGTCTGTGGGGAGAGAAAGAGGAAGATGATGACTTTAAGGGACTGCAGAGAAGTCTTGACTATCTAAAGACATCAAAGGTGCAAACGTACTGGTGGTTTTCTCGGAAGCAATGTATTTCCACTCTGGCTTGCAGGAATGTTTGGCGGATCCAGGGGAGAGGCTGCCAGAGGAGCTGGTGCTCAGCTGTCGGTGTACATTCTCACGTGGGGGCTTCTTCTGCAAAGGCACAGCGCAGCTACAGACTCCGAGCCCATGGTCCACATACACACAACCTCACACAGTCTCAGACCCTGTCTAGGTGTAAGCCTGACTCAACAACTTACCAGATGCTTGGCCTGCATCAGGTTAAAGAATATTCTAGGTTCAATGAAAGTTAAGTTCAATCGACAGCATTTGTAGCATAATATTGAATACCACAAAAACTATTTTGTCTCATGCTTCATTTTCTTTTAAAAAGCAAAAATTGAGGTTTTGGTAAGGTACTTACAATGGATGTGAAAGGGCCAATTTTTATAGGATATGAAGCTTATAACTTTATAAAAGTCTTACATTAATTCTTCTATTAAAACGTTTGTATTATATGAGCTTAAAAGTGATTTAAATCTTTTACATTTTAGCCTTTATGTTGTCATTGCAACAGAGTTGGATATAACGTTATCCAGAAAAGATTAGCAAGCATTTTTTTTTGTCCACAGTCCACAAATCAATTTAACATGCATAATATTGTTTACATTTTGTAGCTATACTATTGGAACAGTGAGTATTTTAACATTTACAGATTAGCCCTACTTACTTCCATTGTAAGTGCCTTACTGTAACCATGATTTTTTTATTTTTTTGAAAAGGAGGAACAAATGGAAAAAAAAAATTGTGATAAACCACAGCATGACTCAGATGCTTTTGAATGAGCTTGTATTGAACCTTGGACTATTCTTAACCTTATATCTACATCAATCTAATTCTAATGTAAAGCCACACTATAAGCAGCACAAAAACCCAATCCACACACTCATCACGCACACACCGTGATCGCTTTAACTCAAAACGCTCAGACTCAACAGCCCAGCACAACAAAGCAGCTGCTCTGCTAGCATTAAATCTTGCATTTGCTACGGGCCTGCTGCGGTCCAGCCTGAGAAGAGCTCGGCGCTGGTTGTGTACCTGCACAAACTGGATGTGGTCATCCTCAGTGCCGAACACCTCAGCCTGCCCATCAAGCAGGCTCCCATCGAGCAGCTTGTGATCGGCCGAATAGTACAGCATTTGCACCTGCAAAACACACAGCAACAACAGAACCCATGTGGCTGTCTCCATGACAAAAGAGCACCCAACTACGTGGGTCAGGGGAAGAAGGAAAGTTAAGAAGGGAAGGGCCAGCAGGGTTTGCTGCAAAATGCTGGTAAAAAAAAGCTTCTTTAAGAATAAAAACACAGTGTTGTTGTGGATTCAGGACCATTTCGAAAGATCTTCTGGACTTTTCACTGCACTGAAAACAGCAGAATGTGGATCACAATACAGTTCGCCACAAAGCATCTTGGGAACCATCATTTGTCAACAAGTTTGGAGAAGGAAATAGACAAACAAGCTCCGCCAGTGCATGTTCAGCTGTCATCCTCCAGCCATCCTCTCAGCTGAGGGGGTTAGTCAAGTCAGACGTCATCACACAAACTCCAGTACAATACTGGTTAGCTGTTTTCAACTTTTAACAGCTCAAAAATTAGTGCTTCATTAAGGGAAAAAAAAGAATCTAGGATCGTCTTCAAGCTTTTTTAAAAACCAAATATAATACAAAATTCAGTTCAAATAACTGGAAAAAAAATCCACTGAAATTGGATAAAATAGTACAATGATTGTAAAAACGAGAAAAAAAATGTGCAGCAACGTTATTTAGGGATAGCATTTCTGTATATTTGTCTATGGGTACTTACAGATATATTAAGCACATATAATGGTAAAAGCAAGGTTGCATCAATGTTTTTAAGTGCCCTGCACAATGAGAAAGTGTCTGAAGTTCAACATTTTAAGCTGCCTGTGACCACTTGTGTACAGGTGCTGATGCCAATGAAACAGGACCAGTAGGTACTGCTGAAATAAAAAGAGGTAATTTGTGTATAGCTATAGTAGTGTTTTATAGATTATTGAATTTAGATTTTTTTTAATTTTATATATAATTTAAAAACAATCATGTTTCGTGTTTCCATGACTGGCTGTTGCTGTCACTTCAGAGTACCTGTGCCCATCCCTGCTGGGAATGTGTCCAAAAGCAGATTAAAAAGGAACTAGGAACTGAGAGCGACTTCAGAACATCCCTCTAAGCTGCACTCAGTTTCCACTTCCTTTATTTAGGATGAAACACATTTGTAGGTGCGATCAGGAAGCCTTTTGTGAAGTTGACGGCTCTCTTCCTTTTCTTTCATTCGTACTTAATCAGTATTCAGGTGTATAATGTGTAAATGTAAAATGCCTTAGTTGTATAAAATGTTTATATTTGTGTGCCAGTCATCTGAATATCTTGTACTGTAAGTGTGTGCATGAACAACTATACGACATGCTTTGATTTACTTTGCATGCATGTCAGTTACAGTAAGTGGACTTAATATGTGAATGTCTTGAAGTGTTCAATGCGGTGGTACTCAGACATCTGAAGTGTTATTTTAAATGATCTGTGTACTGTAGGTGAGTGCAGCTGTTTAAGAGACAGGAGCCTAATGCTCGTTTCACCACAGCTCCCTCTCGTTCTTTTGTTATTTTCTTTCATTCACTGACTCATTACCCTGGAGGGCCCCAGTCTTGGCTTCTTCAGTCTTGTAAGAATCCTGCTGATGTTTGCTCTAATAAACCTAAGGAGAGATAAATCAGTGGGGAGGAAGAACTGTTAGTGTTGGTTCCCAGAGCAAGCACACTCACTCAAACACTCACACAACACCTGCTTAGAGAAGAGAGAGATGTCATTGGGATGGCAACATGTCATGTCACTCTCTGCGAGCAGACAGAGTAGCTGCAGTTACTGCACAGCACTGAGCATTCAGGAGGCTTTTAGTTTGGCTCACCTGGACTACCCACTCGCCTTTGCGGAGGGTGTAACAGCCCCGTTCTGTACCTAAATGTATATTCTTTAAGGCCCGGGGTGATTTGTGGGTGAAGGGGGAGAGGAAAAAAATATATATATGGAAGGCAGAGAGACAAACCCAACCAACCTCTACCATTAAGATGGCTGGTGTGAACGGACCAGTTAAGTCTGTCAATGGGATGAATTACGAGGGGGAAGAAGGGAGGGAAGTGAGAGAGGAGCTCACAGTGGAGCGCAGTACCCACCTCCTCCATCAGTCGCTCCAGGGGTTCACCATTTTCCCATAGGCTGCGTTGCACCCAGCCAATCACCTTGGAGTACAGCTTGCCATTACTAGGCAAGGTCAAGTTATCCTCCAGCAGCACCTCCAACTATAAACCAGACCAAAAGAAAGCGTATTTAGCATAAGAGCACAATAAAGAATAGTACATGACCTGAATGGATTAAAGGGTCATGAAACACCAAACTACTTTTTCGGAGTAGACAATGTTAGCATCCGTTCATTTTAATTGTTGGAGAAAACTGGTTAATTTTGAGCTTTTTTGAGCTATTTCCGTCTTCTGGGTTTAAAATCTACATCGTGTTGACGTCACGGTTTGTGACGTGGCAAAGGTCTGTTGTACTCCGATGACGCGTCGGTGTCTCATAATTATTCATGAGACTGCGTGTTCTTATCTATGAGAAGACGCTTAGCTTAATTATTCACAACAGCATGTGACAGACGCTTCAGACAGTGAAACTGCGTACATTAACTGAGAAACGTTCATGAATCGAAGGTGAGCGTTTGTTTTTGCTTTGTAAGAGTTCAGCAAAAAACGCGATTCATTCACTTAGTGAGTGCAACCGGTTTTAACAGCTCTTTGATGCAACCAATCAAAAGGCTTATATAAACACCACAAAATAAGCCTTAAAAGTTAGAGGTGCAACGGCGCGTTCATATATGTTTTCGATGCAGAGTGCAAATGCAAATGGCTGTGCATTTATTCGTGTTTTTAACTCAATGGGGCAAAATGAAACTGTCTGAAACAAACCGAAGCTGTGTGTTGCCCGTCTCCCCTCTTTTGTAGCATTTTTCAAAAATTGTGGTGAGAAGTAAACAGGGGGTTTCATGAACCTTTAAAGGTCAGCTCACCTTAAGACGTGGCAGCTTGAGGAAATCCTCTTGCTCAGACACGTCCAGAAGATGCTCCTGGATATAGCTGTCGATCTTGCCCAGCAGACACCCGTCTCCCATGCAGCTGGCAAAATTGCGATAGGAGATGGCGCTCTGGGAATCCATCTTGGAGAGAAGATAGTCGCCACAGATCTGGGAGCAAGGACAGAAGAGTTGGTTAGTGCTTCATCTCAAGTAAAACCATCTCAAAAACACAAACACGTGCTTGATTAACCTACCTGCTTCACTCTGTCCATTTTGAGCCGTTTGGCTGCAGAGTAAACCTCCTTAACCAGCTCTTTATCTGCCTTCAACCTGCAGAGAGTAACAATAAATATCAGAAATAATTGGTTGCCTCAAATGGAAAGCCATTAATATGGTAGAAAAAGTGCCTTATTGATGGCTCTAAATGGTTGATTGCAAGTTGTGTGTGTCTTACTGGGCAGTGTAAGCATAGTTGAGAAGGATTTCCACAGCCACAGGGTCCAGATCCTCAAATTTCACATGAGAGATACCATGAGGTTCCAGGTCGCTGTTAAATATTTCAAACAGATATGGACTGCAACAAGCCAACACTGCCCGATGAGCCATCAATTCATGGCCACACACCTGCAAAGGTAAAAGGACAAAGGTTAAGTCTATTATGACATTGTAACAAAGAGATATACACAATTTCTATTTATTTTACTAACAGGTAATAAATTACTTCAAATAAATCTGAATTTTCAGATAAGGTGCTTGGTCATTTAAATGTCATCGCTACGATTCTGGTGTTGCTATGTAGCTATTAAGGTGTTTTGGGTGGGTTTTAGTATGCTATGCTGTTGCTATATGGGTTTGAACAAATCCCAAAGATTAAGTATTAGTATGAGTTTGGCAGCATCATTAAATACCAAAACAAATATCCAGATACCACTTACAGTATTTATATTTGGAACAAGAATGTTTTTTTTTTTTTTAATCGAAAGAAATTAATCTTGAGAATCAACTATTAAATCTCTTAAGATAATGTTAAACCTCCCATTCAGTCTTTGAAATATTCGGAACACAGAGGGTTTGGCTTTGTCTGTCACATGGCTAAAGGCCATTCAAAGATCCAGGACCTGCGTATAATGAACACACTCTTCCCTGAGTCATGTTTCAGCCTTCTCATAATGACACAGAGAATAATAAGGTTAAAAAAGGGTGTGTTACATATACTACTGTAATATTATTACTTTTGTAATGCGTTACTCCCAACACTGGTTACCTGAAGTCTCACATCACAGAACTGGCCGTTCTTTCTAAGGGCGTTCATCTTGGCCACAGTGGAATCCAGGAAACTTTCATCCTCAAAGATCAAATATCCGTTGGGAATCATTTTGGAAATTAAGCCTTTTCAAAAGCAAAACAATAACATGCTTAAGTCGATTTTATGAATTTACCTCAAAATATCACCCACACACACACAAATTCACATAAAATACAATGTATCACTCATTTTAACTGCCAGCTAAAAAGTTGTCAGAGTCTAAAATCACTATAAATCAGTCCTATTGTGCACACATAACAGCTTCAGGTATAAGTCATGTACTTACCTAATACCGAATGACGTACGTCTGGGAGAGATAGTTTACTTGGGAAAACCGTAAAAAGGCACGAGTGAAGTAGAACCAAGAATGGGAGCCTAGGTCTTCCTTCACTACGAAGTGGATGGAAAAGGTAATGCCAGGCAACCAGTGGGCACGGCAGGAGGTCAGAGGTGACTCAAACTCTCAGGCTTAGAGTGACTGCAATCAAGTCCTCGCGTGTCCCGTTGGCTATAGACTCAAACCTTTTCTGTGTTGATCGTGTATTATAACCTGCAGAACAAATAACAAACAAACAAGGGGTTGTGATGACTGATTATCTCAGGAACACTGATCACATCAAGGGCAATTTCTAGAATGTCAATGGCCACAACATCTAATACTGATTTAGAATGAACCAACAGAAATGAAAGGTTCACATGTCGCTCAAGGGCAGAAATGCTGCCGATCACAGACTGACCCAGCTTTACGCTACTGATCGCTTTCATGGAGTTAAACATTCGGGATCAGCCTTCACTCCTTCTGCACAGACAGTTCAAATTAATCCGGATAGAATCAGTTTCATACAGACTTAATTCAACAAGCGGCCTAAATCTCAGGACATGCTTTTCAAACCCTCTGTTAACCCCTCCCTCAGTCAGACCGTTTCAACAACACACACACAGATTCTCCCCATCTTCTTCCCCAGTTAAGAAGGACATGGCTCTACCACACCCACATGCTTCCAGGAAATTTCCACAGGTCTTTCAAAGCCCTTTTAGCCAGCAGATGGCCAACTTTTAGGGGCGGAGGATGGTCACACAACCAAAAAAATTTACTTAGTCAGGAATTTGGATGCATTAATCACATTCCCACAATGATGTGGCTACAGCTGTGTGGGGATGGAAAAATGCAGAAGCGAAAAACAAATGAGCTCCAGTGTGTGGAATCCTCATGTTTTACATGAAAACCTGCTAGTATTTTTCCACTCACATCCTTTTATGCACTTTCATCCTCAGTCGACACAAATGCTCCAAACAGGCAGTGGAGGTCTTTGGATAATCTGCTCATTCTCTCTTGCTCTATCCTCCTCAGGGATTGATTATTGAAAACAGCAATCGGAAAATGCTAGGCCTTAATTTACCTCATCATAGGGATGCTTCCTTTTGAAGATAAATGGCATTGGAGAAACACTTTCAAGCACTAGGAAAAGTAAAAAGACCACGAAAGCACTGAATTATGCTTTTTATGTGAGATCTCACTAATGCCCTTCCTTTTTCAACTGTCTACATTGAAGTTTATTCCACTAAATATCACATCTAAGGTTAATCCAAACTCTTTCCTGCTTAAAAAAAAAAGCTTTTAAGAAGGATCTTTTTTAAAAAATCTAAAAACAAAAGAATTAAAATTAGATAAAAGTTTTAAAATAATTTTCTTAAACTTATTTTCAAGAAAGGTTTAGATTTATTTAAAAAAAATAATAATAATACATGCAAGTATTATTATTATTTTTTTAATTTTCAGTAATTACACACCTCATTTTAGAACCTGAATTAACTTTCTTGACATTAAAATGTCACATTATTTGATATTTTATTATATGCACTGACCTTGACACATTTTTAGGACAAAAACAAAGTCATGTCATTGACTCTTAAAATGTGAAAAACTTTCCACTCATTGATAAGTCTGAACTGTCCAGTTTCAGGTTAGTGACCTTAATCCGAGTGGTTGGTCCACTTGGAGTGGAATCAGGGACTGATACTTTAAACCAGGCCATTTACGGGAAGGACAACAGACAAAGCCTATGGTGACTTTGCAGCTTCAGACAGACTCACAAATCTGTCCATTGTGTAGCGACAACCACAGCATCCGCACACAATTACTGACAGAGCCGAGGGTGAAAACTGAAAAGACAAAAAGATGAGCAGATACTGAAATGCGTGGTGGCAGAAAAAACTCTCTGAAAGAATCTTTTTTGCCCCCTCTGGCATGCAGTGAACAGCAAGCTCAGTCGGTATGCGTGGGACTGACAGCGAGGCGAGAGAGAAAGAGGAGAATGGGTTGAAACACAAAGCAACAGTTGTTCTATTGACTCTGCAGAAGTACTCAACAGATAACCCAGACTGAGCAACAACTTAATGTATCGCTTAAGGCCATAGAAAAATTCAAACTAAGGCTAAAGAGGACAATGTGTTCCTTGCATGCATTTGTATATAGTTCAACCTGCTCTCAGTTTACTCCACGACAACAAGCAGCATTTGCAATTATATTGGTCTTCATCATAAGACCCCTTTCTGGCAAGTCACGCTTTCTCTCTGGGACCTCCGCCAGCTCTGAGAAAAAGGTGAACTACATTAGTCAGCATCAGCGATTCACAGCAAATTTGTACCAGGAATCAAGACCTTGCCATTGTTATGCCATGCTTTACAGATAATAATGATTTCAATTAATGTCCCTGGATGTCTAGAATAACTAATAACATACATCTTCTATAGAGCTGACAAATACCCCAATGTACCTTTGAGCTCATGAATGGCTTGATACAACAGTGAATTTGCATAAAATGTGTAGGAAGGGAAGTGGGTGTGCAACTAAAGAAACAATATTATGGCCAAATTGTTGTGCAAGATCATCAGAGGCTGTGGAAGAAAATTTATATCACAAAATCATATTCAGATGTGCACTAAAGTCTTAGCTGTGTTTCCAGGGGTTACATAACATCTGGCAAAATCAGTGATTTATTCTCTTTCGGCCTAAACTAAAACACACTGCTACTCTTTCCATAAACCCACAGGCAGCAGAAGATCTTATGTAATTTAAATTCCTAATTACAAAGATGGAAAGAACACATATTATGAATGCTCTATCATAATAATTACAGTTCAGCACTTTTTAATAGAATTTATTTTCTAACTGCTTTGTGAATTAATAGATTACATTCTGAAAGCAAAGGGCAACAAAGCTGCTGTTTTTATCTTGGCTTCTTATCTCTGCACCTCTCTAATGAAACGCTAACCTTTATGCAAAAAGGTTAATGGGAGAACACAATTTAAGCATTGAGCTAACAGAGGCACCGGCTGACCTCACGCATGAGAACAGGCTGGAAAACTGAATAATCCTTCACCAGGTACAGAAAGAATGTTTGAAAGGGAAAGAGACCGAACACTGATTTTATTTACAGTGGCCGTCAAAGAAATTGTCTCTCAGTGATTCACATTAACCACAACATGCAATAGAGGAAAGGCAGTTAATTAGCCAAGTAATTCTCTAAAATAGAAATATAAAATAATAGATGTATACAAAAAAACATCATCTTAACTCTTAGGAATCTATGCATCATAATACACAAGCAAAGGTAGTAGTTTAAGGAGCACAGGATTTGCTGCATTCATTTCCCTTACAAATGAAGCACTGCGGTGACAATTAGGTCATCCATAGGCAGATGTAGAGATATGGAATGGAAATGGATTTGTGAGAAGTGAAACTGCTGCTTTCTTGCAAATGGGATTGTGAAATATGACTATAGAGATTTTATTATGTACTGTGAGAATGTGAACACAATGTTAGGTTGTGGAAATGATTGCAAGTATTTTCAGGTGTGAAGTGAGAACATATGTAGAAAGAAAACAGGGGGGGACCCATAACCAGACATGAAATTCCCCAGCATTTGTCATTTCCATATATTCTGCCTAAAAATCTCCTTTCATGTTTCACAGAAGTCATACAGGAAGATGGAAAAATATCACAGAAGTTATACAGGAAGATGGAAAAATATCACAGAAGTTATACAGGAAGATGGAAAAATAACGACCAACATAAGGATGAAAAAAAGTCCACAAAACCATAATTTTTGAGAACTGCTGCTTAATAAAACTGTATGCAGAATAATGTGTGAATAATTTAAACTATACAAACATTAATAACATTTTTAAAATCGATTAGGTTGCAGTTTGCTGATTTTTGTCAAATAACTTCTGTTTTTGTTTTTTAAATAAAAGAGTGATTTCAATTCAATATATTGCAGGCTCATTTATTGGTAATAAATAATTGATAATAAATAATACTGACGATGATAAATAATCAAATAATATTGGGCTTGTTTTTTAAGCTGTGGTTGCTTTTTTGTCTCGCGAGAGTTGGAAACAGTGCTTGCATCATACAGATCCCGGACCCTTTCTTGAGACTCTCGTCCAAGTCTACGGTAAAAATCCAAAACTAGGTCAGTGGGACTTGGTCGTTATTTTTCCATCTTCCTGACAAAAGATCAACAATGAGGTAATATGTATGTTCTGCATCAAAATGTACGAGCACTGCTCTCTATGAACCACACCAGTCACTTTTTAACCTTGACAAACTGCCCCGTCCTGGTTTTCATTTCTCTGTTATTTCATTTACGTTATGTCTTGGTCGGCATTTACGGTTCTTTTTAATGATGAAGAACAATTAATTTTAAGAATGGAAAAACGTTTACCTTGCAAGTAGACAATAATCAGGACAATAGCATAACCAAAATTTACAGGGCAAACAACGAAATTTGAAAGTGTATGGAGCCCATTTTATAATTAAACGGGAAAAAACGACATGAATGAAGATTGGGGTAACGTTAAATGAACTGCCTGACGAATACTGAATGTGCAATATTTCAGCGCCTACAATACTGTAATGTTAAATGCCAAATAGTGAAAATACAATTGCTGTAACTGGATGTTTACTTTGTATATTTTTTATTTCTTTATTTCGTTAGTAATAATAAGCAATTCTTTATTTTAATTATCAGTGCTTCGTTAGAGACTTATTTTAAATGTACATTATTTTCATATGTGTGAAACAAATGTACAACGTACAAATAGAAAAATCCAAATAAATTAAATATATAAAAAAAAAAAAACGGTTTCCTGCGCGCTGCAAACGTTAAACTCAAGCGGGTGATTCTCTGATGAGAGCAACGCCTGCGGTTTTCATTTCAAGAGACGCGCAGAGCAGATTACAACCATAGACTGTACAACGTACGTACCATATGGCAGTCGCGTGAGTAACGTTACATACAAGCGTACGTGTAATACAACGTAGCAACGTACAAGCAAATAATCTTCAGATGTTGATCTTAAAATAAATAAAAGAAACACGTAGTATTAACGTATCCTAGGAGGACAGGAGGCGTGAAGCTTCACATATTACTGATACGCTTGATTCTTACCTGATCTGTTTGACGGTAGACGATAGTAGACATATTTAAGGTCAATTCAGAGCTGTTGGTTGTGGATTGCAAAAGCAACAGATATGGCACGTTTCTGCGTCAGTACAACACTGTCGTTCCGGGTCTCGAGATCACCGGGTCTGTTAGATCGGTGAGCGAGCTTTGACAGGGACGCTCAGCTGATGCACGAGCTTAACAAAAGCCACGGGGCCTGTCGCGTGTGACGTAACGCAAGAGCTCCGCCTGCGGAAAAGTACCGACGGAGTGTGAGGTAGTGATGGGAAGTCCGGTTACAGTAGGTGGCGATATGCGCAAAGATTGCAACTCGCCATAAAACTAAGAAGAAGAAGAAGAAGAAGAAGAGGTGAGGTCGGGCGCTGGAATCAGGGGAAAACGGCTAACTAGTCTGGATTGATACATAGCTTTTGAAAGTTTTCACTGCATTTATCCCATTTGCTTTATGCATTTCATGCTGAGTCATTCTTGAATAGTGGTTCTCCGACAGAGGGGCGTGGTCCACTAGGAGACCTCAGTAAACTTCAAATGGGCCGTAGTTATTTTAATACAACCTATTAAATAATTTTAATTTAAAGTGCTTAAACTTGATTAAAATCAACGTGTAATTTTACAACATGTAAATTGACATTTCTCTATTTCTCACGTGAAAACATGCAGAAATTTCCCAAATATTTTCCCCTCAACCAAGGTTGTTTTTATGGAAATCTATTTCTACCATGGGACAAAAACAAATATTAATTTTAAAAAAGGTAATTGTGACTTTTTATCTCGCAATCCTGCTTTTCCTTTGAATTCTGAGTTTACATTTCACAATAGCCTACTGTTTTTTTTTTCTGCCATGGAATGAAAACAAAGATAATTGTGACTTTTTATCTCACAATTCAGAATTTTGCTCACAATTGCAGGTTCATATCTCACAGTTCCAACTTTTATCTCAGAATTGCGAGAAAAAAGGTCAGAAGTGTGAGATATAAACTCAAAATTCCAAAAAAATTAAGTCAGAATTGTGAGAAAAGTCGCAATTACCTTTTTATGTTTTTAACCCATGGTGGAAATGGACTTGTGTAGTTTTTAATGATAAACATTCAATTTTTGAAACTTATCTTTTGAAATATATCATAATTATTTTAATATTTTGACACTACTAGTTTCTGAGGGCGAGGCATTCAAAAATATTTTCTTAGAGGACCTTAAATCAGGGGTTTAGAAGTGAGGTTTAGAGCCTCATGGTTTTGAAACAAACATTACCTGCATTCTCACTGTCATTTTTATTTTTTTTATTTTTTATTTTTTTTATTAGCCTTAGGCTTTACACACCAACATCAGTGATTATAGGGTGATTATCTTTGCATGTGGTCACTGGCCAGTGAGCCTTTGCATATGGTCACAAATGAGTGAATGATGAGAGTCCTGATTATGGCTTTTAGATGTCGAGACCTCCAATACCATATCAGATATTGCACTCCTTCATCTCCTCATGTGCAAAGAAGCTTAGCTTTTCCTGTGATGCAGGAGTGCATGACGTCAGAGCCAAATTTTCTTCATTATCCTCTCTCTCCTGCACAGGTAAGACTCTCTGCCTTAGCCAGCGTTGTAAATCTTAATTGGATTAATGGATCAGCGGCACGACTATAGACACATGAGCCCAAGGTAGCACTAAGCTGCCCATTCTGTAACTGCCAGCCAGTGTAATGCACTGACTGCACAATGCCAGTAACAGAGACCCTAGAAACATCCTGGCCTTTGTGTACAAATCCTCACCAACAACTGAACTGACAAGCAATTGTCGACATACGGATCATGTTTTTTAAAAACAAAGTTGTAGGCATAACTGAAGGACGGGATTAAACTGGAGATCCTGTTTACACACAAAGCCATTGTGGCCCTTTCAGGGAGCCAGGTCAGTGTCTGTCCAGGGGGCCAGAGATTGGGCTTGTTCTCTTTGTTGTGGTATAATTATTGTAATTTGTGGTTATTTAAAGTGTTGACCCATTCATAAGCAACATGACTGCTCATGTGTCCAGAATAATGCTGTTTTGCATCACATAATGCAGGATCCTATAATATATTGTTTATTAATTGTTATTAATAATTGTTATTTCAAATACTCACTGTAACAGAAGTCACTGAATAATTTTAAATTGTCATATTTGTAACATGTCAAAAAAGTTGACAGATACCTCCCTATGTAATATGCGTGTGAATTTGGAATAATAAATCTAATAAAAAATACAGCAATTACATGACATAATATTTGTGCCCTTTTGTTTATATAGTTCATGAGAGCAGATATGAAGCATATGCACCACCCTCCAGAACTTTTTGAGACTGATGAGATTTGTAGTGTCAGTTTTGCCCTAGCGCAATGTTCTTGTCCCCTCAAGTTTCAAACAGATACACGACCAATCTGAATCCTCATGTATAATTGGTTCATTTAATCACATTGTGTACGTGTGTGTGTGTGCACATGGGTATTTAGCTCGTCTGAAATCCTCAGGCTCAGTCTACTGGCACAGATGTGTTCTGACAGCAGCAGTATTAATATTTCATGTGAGAGGCAACGTCTTGCAACTACAACTAACACATGAGGCGTATGGGGAATGTTCCTGAATCAGATCACCAAAAAAAAATTTTTTTTAAATCTTTGTTTAGCAGAAGGAGTGCTCTAAAAGGAAATATGACTGTGAGGAATGGAAAAACTTTTGCAAGTTATTGTCACAGTTGCATGCTAGATGTTTGAGTGTGATTTCACATTCATAAAACAGTTTACATAATAATGGTTTTATGAACCATTTACTTCTTGAATGAAGCCCAAAAAATTTCTGTGCCACTAACACCACCAAGTGAATTTGCCAAAATGATGACTGTTTTCAAACACGTTTCCAGAACAGTCCCTCTTTCTTCCATTAGTTCCAAAAAACAAATGGCTTCGCCTCAAATTCATGCTGTTAGTTCAGCCAGTGTTGCCATTTTGAGCTTGTCAGGATGCTCAAATAAAAAGCAATGTTTGATGGCGCCACAGAGCCAGTGTTTATACTTTTTAGGGAAATCAACCTGCAAGTTCTAGTTGTCACTGTACATTAAGCTATCATGAGAGAAATGTTTTAAACATTTAACATTTTTGTATTTAATTAGTATAATTAACAAGTATTGGTCTTTAAGGCTAAGATTTCATATAAAATGTTTTAAAATCTAAAATATTAGGCACTTTATTTTTAAGCGTAAGTGCAGATACAAAACGGTTATGTTCACATATGCGTAAACCAGTTTAGTAAAACTAGGTCATGCAGTGTACTGTATGAAGACATATACATAATTAATGCATGCTTACATACTGTACTGCACTCTTAGAGAAGCTGCATGGCTTGTCTGTATTTTCTGTGTTGAAGTGTAATGGTGTCACTATCAGATGAATTAAATGGAATGCTGAGAGATTTAATACACAGCAGATTTACAGTATGAGTCATTCTTGCGGAGTAAACCTTCATGTTTTCTATACAGGTTCATGGCTTACATTATTGTAATTGTGTCCCCATTAAGTCCTTTTTTAAATTAACACTAAATATATACACACAATGGGTGATGTCCTAGATGGAACATAATAACTTTCCAGGATGTACTGAAGATCTCATCCATGTCTGTAATATCCCTATGGATAATAGCAGTTCATAACATGTTTTTAACAATCTCCCTAAAGTAACTCATCATAATACTCTGTAGTCTTTAAATCTATTCCAGCCAATGGTTTGTGTGCTTCAGTACTCCGATACAAACAGCATGAGCTATTTCCAAGTATTAATTTAAAATGCCACCAATTGATGCTAGAACCGCAAATAAATCAGCATTGAATTAAGAACCTGTTGTTTTAGACCTTAAATTGGTTCATTAGATTTATGAGTTGCAGGCATCCTGTCTGCTAGCATCTAATACTGCAGCCAGGACATTCATTCGGCAGCAACCGCTATCTGACACATTCATTGTTCATATTGAGCAGTTGTAATGTAGCACGTCTAATTTCATTATTCTGCAGGGCTGCATTATTCACTTAGTATTTAATTGAAGATATCACACAGTAATCATAACAAACTGAACCTGCTCACATCATTTACATATCTTAACATCATTATTTGCAGATTAAGGATTTCTCATAAATTTTTTTAGGAGTCTATATAAGCTTATACCAGTAGTCTAGTTTATTAAAAAACATTTGAATGAGCTGATGGCAGTTTTATTCTCAATTCTACTAATGATTGCATATCCTCTATATAGAGTAGAAGATTCTTTAACTGGATCATAACTGCTTAAAAAATCTAAATAAATAAATCTAGGTAAGTCATTATACATGGTTTAAATATATTTAAATTAAAATCTGTTTTCATTAACTATATTGTTTTTATATTCAAATGTTATATTAACAGGGGACATTATGAATTAACAGTAGCTGTAGGGAGAGAGGAGCATAGCAACTGAGTGTATGTGAGTGTTGGTTTTCTGGCATGTGTCTGTGTGTAAGTTTGCATACAAGTATTTGTTTAGCCTGTATTTGATATCCGCCTTTGCACTTTTATCATCCCCCATTCTTCAGTGGAAACAAATTATTTCTCTAAAAATAGTTAAAGTTGAGTTGTAGTCACTGTTAACTTCACACTTAAAAAAGAAATACACACACACACAAATATATACAGTACACACACACATATATATATATATATATATATACATATATATACTGTATGTGTATATATATA
>NW_015661612.1:2366670-2387848 GCF_001515625.1 Sinocyclocheilus rhinocerous | reverse complement strand
TTATTGTGGTCTAAAACCAGGTGTTTCAGTTTCATTGTCAAACCCCTGTATATATATATATATGTATGTGTGTGTGTGTGTGTGTGTGTGTTATTGCATTAGATACCAATATTAAACATCTGTAAAAAAATAATAAAAAAAAATGCTGCTAGAGTTTCTCATAACTAATGTCACTTATATTTAACTTTTTTCATATGAATGGCTGTTTAATTGAATGTTTTGCTTGAGAAGTTTGCCTGTGCAAATGTCATTTGTTTGATATTTTTTGGAGGCCACTATATTAACAACCTCAGTCCAACAGACCATGAAATTTATTGGGTAAATTATTCTTTACTGAACAGTGTTGATACAGAGAGTCAGATAAAATCAAATATTTATAAAGCATTTGTGCGTTTTGTCTGACAAAAAGAAAGGGAGCTCAGGGCCTTAAGAGGTGACTTTTGTCAAATCATGTGAGTAACCTGCAGTAATACTGAAAACATTCTATTTTCGGTCAGAGCTGATTTGATTGGACAATGGGGAATTCAGTCTACAGAAACTGCTGCTGCAGTGAAACATACTGTGTGGATGTGTCTGTGCTGAATTTAGTGTCTCTCGCCATTCTCTCTTTGTCTCACTATTGCAGAGCAGTGATTGTTCCATGATGCTGCATTGCCAAAATTGTAGATAATTGTTGTGTGTAGAATTTGTTGGATGCACAAGCAGTATAGAACTAGGAAGACATCTAATGTTTTGGTAACATCCTGTCTACTGCCTTCATCTGGTTGGAAAGTGCAGACAGCATAGATGTACCATGTTGACATTTTAAAAAATCTATCTAAATTATTACTCAATTTCTGCTGTGATATTAGCATTGTAGTCATAAATACTTACTAGATTGTCACTAAAGTTCTAATTTGTTAAATATAATTGGATATTATGTTAAGGTGTCTTGGAAGTCTTTTTGGGCACAGAGAACTCTCTAATTTTTTTAACGGAGTCGAAAGCATAGTGAACTAAATATTTTGCTTTTTGGTAAAAAAAAAAAAAAGAAAAACTAGTTTTTTTTATGTAGGACCTAGATGCAGTGATTCCTTTTTGAATCTGTTAATTCACAAGAACCGTCCAAATGAACCAATTGACTAGAATGAATTGGACCTTCCAGTGCGACATATAAGAGATGACCATTTAAGATAAACTGATTCACTAGAATGAATAGAACTTTACTGCACTGCATATGAGAATGGGATTTGCTTTCAAATGAACTGGTTCATTAGAACAGATCGAACTATGAGAGGGAGAGCACACAGAGTTTAATTACCTCAGCTCAGTCTAATCGGCAGTGAAGTTGCACGTGCGATTTAGTGTTCGTTTGAAAAAAAGTGGCTTGTTAATTAAACAGCTACACTATTTTTACAACAGCTGAGCTAACACTGCCAAAAATGCAGTTAAGGTTTACTTATTATTCCCCAACCATCATAACATATAAAACGCTGTCTGTTTAGTCATTCACTGGGCAGCAGCTCAGCTTCCTCAGGTTTCAGACAGAGCCTGTGTCTGTGTCTCTTTTTTTGTGGTTATTTGTCTAGTTTATTGTGTCCACTTTCCCTCAGATGCCCTTGGTCCAGCCAGCATCCTTCTTCTACTCAACCGCTCCCTTTACCATTGACTGTGGTAAGTAGGTCAGAAATTTGCTCACACACTTTAGAACTTTGCTGCTCGCTGTTGGCCTTGAGCCACCAGACGTGTTTACTTTACCTGACCAGTATAGTAGTACTAGAGAAACTTCACTTACAGAAGAGCATTGAGGTGAGAAATGTCTGATTCCCATTAAGAGCTCCATATCTTCATGACGATTTGACTTCATGACTTCATGAGGATTTCATGCCTTTAGTTTTTTTGCTATTTAGATTTAGTTAGATTAGCCATTTTAGATTTGGTGCTCATTATGTCTGAGAACGCACACAGCCACCAAACCTTTAATTCAATTACAAACTCTCTCTCCTGCCATCTTTATTATTCGTGTACTTTCTCCCTCTCTTTCTTCCCACATTCGCTCACTCACCCCTTTTCTTGATGTTCCCTGTTGTTCATGAACTACTTGAACTTGAAATTCATTAACATTAACATGACAGTCCTATTAAATGCACATCATGGGATTTTACAAAGGATTTGTTATTCATATAATTCGTATTACATTCCTCCATTCACATGTCCCAACATGACAGGATTTTGGATATTAAAAGATTGTGTTCACAGTTATGTATTTGCGTATTTACCAGACTGACTGGTATGAGATTAAATTGGTCAGACATAATCTATTTGTCTTAGACAGAACTGATGTTTCTCAGTTTTTCTTGTTTTAGTTAGTTTTTTGTATTTTGACAGAAATAATTTTTACACTTGTCAATATTTTGTCATGTCATTATTCATTAAATATGACTTAATTGGCAATTAATTTTAGTCAACAAAACATGTAACATTTAAATTAAATTGAATTGCACAATTAAACTAAATATTCAAACATTTTATATAGCCTATTATTAATGCATTTTATATATTTAGTCATGTATCGGCATTTAATAAAATCAATCAAGCATTTGTTTAACATAAGTTTAACACTAGTCCCAGAAATGGCCATGTTTAGGAAAACAAAATGTGACATTTGGTGATGCTATAGTAACATGGTTCATCTTTAAAGATCAAATGCAACTCATGTTACTTGATCTAAGCCTTATTGTCCCTTTTCTAAATCCTTAGTTGACTGAAATTCCTTGGATTACTGTTGGAATATTTGTTTGTCCAAATCTCAGTGGTGTGTTTAGATTTCATGCTTCATTGAAAGGTGTCCTATATCTATCAGTGCTCAAAGCAGCTGTTAAGACCAAACTGGCACTCATGTTTAGAGCACACCATGATCAACTCAGTGATCAAGTCAGTCAAACCGAAGCTGATTGCAGAAATTGCACACTCAAGGAAATTAGGAATTAATCGGTATTTGTACTAAGAGTTCAGCAGTCCATCCACTGACACACCTGTGCGTGTGATCAGCCATTTACGCAATATGTTACAGCACTGGTCACTTTCTATCCAACCAGATAAATCAATGTTCAATAGGAGGACCAGCCAATTCTATGGTTACCCAATATAGACGTCATTCCCCATCTCAGAGAGGGTGAGGTTAGATCATGTGGTGAGTGGTTATGTAATTCAGGATGCCACATGTGCACAAACACAGGAAATGCTTTCTCAAATGTAGATCAGCGTACACTCTGGAGTACATTCATTTAGAGCATTGAATCAACATGATACATAACGTATATTTCATAAGCACGTTTAGTAAGCTAAAGCCACCACATTGTGTCATCATTCATTTTAAATAGGAAATAGGAAAAGGCAATTAAAAAATAAAAAAAAAACCTGATGTAACAATGTGAAGTAAATGTGAATGAAAAATACTGGGTAATAATTTTCTGCTGCTATCATGTGGTAGTTAACAGGCACTTCCCTCAAAGCACTTTCACCACCTTTTCATCCTTCTCTCCTTTAATGAATCCAGTTCCTGTACATTCACTTTATATGAGAGCTTCTAAATTAGGTTGTGACTAGTTTAGTGAGTTGGAAATGGAGAAGGAAATAATAGCTATACTCCTCAATAGCCCTAAATTTTGATTAAGAGTGAGGCCACAATTAAACACATTTTGGTCTTTAATGTTGTTTTTCAGGTCCTGTTCACCCGCACACCGTTGAAAAAAAAACACATCTCTATAACTTGGATGTTAGATGGATTATTAATAGGAATAAGTAACAAGATTTTTAATTCTCATGAAAAATATCTTTGGTGCTTGATACAACTGGCGGTTGCAGTGCAGTTGCTAAGGTGTTGTAAGTGGTTGCTTGCTGGCAAAGTCAAAATATTCTTATTCCTCTTGTTTTTATTTTTCCATACATTGTAAATCATGTTGCTCCTCAACAAGCAGCACAATTTTAATTCATGTGAGACATAAATTTTACTCGCTGAATTTTAATAAATACACTGTGTCCTAGCAAGGGTTGACATGATAAAGCACCAAGCAATAAATGTTCCTTCATGTAAATCTTGTTTCTATGTCCACGGTGTCACGGGTAGCCCTGCCTACTGCGAAATGTCATTGGTCCAAAATCCTGCTCCTCATAACTATACATTATACATTAGATAGCTACTGACTGGCTGAGATTGTGTCACTTTGCACAGCAGGAAGTACACACAGGAAGTGGTTTGAAAGAGTTTTAATGCTGCTTTCTATGACTATTTTTGTAATGAGATTTGTGGCCTTCATGCTCAACCCAGCATTAAAGGGTATCAACTGATCTCATACAGGTAATGTAAACATTTAACTGCTCCAGTTACACTGAACCATTAGGCTACCTGTTTGCTGAGTTATGAATGAGACCTAAACTCTGGAACTGCTTAAAGCCTCTGGCTCAGGGTCATATCTGTGCAACATGTGAGTCCCTCTGACTGATCCGGCTCCAGACTAACAGCAAATAGTGGGCACCGTGTCAATAAAGAGATTAACTTTTAACCAGAATTCGACTAGTTAAACGGCTGCCACATCTCTGTGACCCCTTATATCTCCTGTCGAGTCAGCGGAATTTGTGAGATTGATAGAATCGTTCACTGATGGCAAAAAGCCAGCAATGGTTTGGCCAAAGTATCTTTGATTGGATGAACGGTGGAATGTTTTTTAGCCTGTTCATTTGCTTAGTCTTTGTGAATAAGCTGCTGCCTTGAAAAAGGACCAGAAAAACAGAGCAGCCTGACTCTCGTATGAATGCCTGCGTTCCTGTTTGTGAATGCACACTGCATATTGTAGTGGTAGAAGGGAGGTGTCATATATCAGAGCAAGATAACTTCTCATGCTCTCATGATCATATTATGTGCTTTCTGAGAACTGAATGGTCAGTAACACATTACGATTGACTAGAGATGAGATGTAATTTTTCTTAATTTTATTGGCACAGTAGGCTATATATATAGGGTTTAAAAGTATGAGTTCACATTTAAAATCTACGATTGGAAATGGAAATATACAGAATTGTTTTATTTAAATTTTGAAAAATTTAAGACAAGCCTGTGACACATTATGATGGAAACTGAAATTTATTTCATTAATTTTAGAGTTTCTTAATACTTTTATGCCCCATTTCAGTGACATAGAACTAATACAATAAGTAAAAGTATTGCCTTATTTTTTTAAGTGCATTTAGTTTTTTGGACCTCGCTTCACTTTTGGATTATTGGATTGCTTTGAAAAGATAATGACACTCAGTTGTGTGCTAATTGTTTGCACATGCTCATTAAGTGCAGAAAAACGATGTAGGCAATCAATGTGCTGTTATCTGCTCTAGCATTAGTGACTCTAAACAGGCTTTATCATTTAGAAATCATTTTATGATGTCTTTCTCTCTCCCTCCCTCCCTCCCTCCCTCCCTCTCTCTCTCTCTCTCTCTCAATGGAAAGTGTTGTTCACGTAGGCAAATTTCTCTCACAACTCTCTACTGTCTAAAGTTTCTGTCCTTCATCAAATGTCACCATGTTTTAAACAAATCTCTCTTAATACCTCCTACAAACGGACTCAAACACATACGTGTATTAAGCCGATTGCTAATGGAGGACAAATACAGACAGTCAAATAATGTAAAGCACACACAAGTGCTCGGTTTTCTGTTGTGGAGCCATGACTTTGGGACATTTGTGCTTTGGCTTAAAATAGGGGGAAAAAAGTTTCATTTTAAAAATGCTAATACTAAAGACATGCTAATCTTTGTTGTCATTGTTATGCTCTGAATAGAAGATGGTCACTACACTAAACATTTGTATTAGAATGTGTTGAACAAATAATATTTGATTTTTATTTTATATATTTTTTTTATTTAGTTTAAAAAATAAAACTGCATCCATATGTTCTTTGGCAACAAATGTTAAATATGTTTTTTTGGCCATTGTTAGTGATTCTTGGTTTTTTCATCAGATGTTTAAACTGTACTGTTAAAATGTAATTTCTCACAGATGAGGAAATCTAAATGCATTCATACAGCAGTCTCCTTTGACCATGTTTAACCCAAATCTGGTACAGTGTTATAAAAAACAACCATGTTAAACCACACAGTGCTTTGTTATGTCTACCTCCACCCTCTGTGTTGCAAAAACAAAGCATATTTCTTGGAAAACTGACCACGCTCACATGTTTCTCACTGTTATTGCCTCAGAATGCTGGTGTGTGATGCTATATGAACATCTCCCCTCAGCTTCATAGTCTTGCTGCCCTTTTTCTTTGCTGCCCACAAGGTGCTATTATTATGGCTTCCTCACATGATCATACCAAGCAAACATTAGATGTCTCCTAAAGTGGTTCACAGATTATAAAAATACCCTTCATAGGTATTACCTGACATCTTTTACCTCATCCCGTCTGCCTTCTTGACTGACAGCAAAGAGCTGTGTGTTATGGATGTGTAATTATAATTTCAGTGACGTCTGAGTTGTTTCTCCTTTCCATTTGAAAGCACTGAAAGGCAAAGTGTGTGCGCACTGATGTAGCAGGTCATCTATCTGTCTGTCTGTCTAAGATAGAAAGACAGACAGATATTTTGACATGTTCTGTTCTTGCCCTCAGGACGGAGTCACATGGCGGAGCTCTTGAAGGCCACGTGCTGACTGCTGCTCACACTCAGAATACAAAACAGCACACATAAAATTAAAACACACACAAAGTCATTTCACCAATATTTTGACATGTTCTGTTCTTGCCCTCAGGACGGAGTCACATGGCGGAGCTCTTGAAGGCCACGTGCTGACTGCTGCTCACACTCAGAATACAAAACAGCACACATAAAATTCAGGGATGCATTAAAACACACACAAAGTCATTTCACCAAGGACAAAAGTATCGGCCAAATATGAGTTAAAGTTGTTAGAGATTTAATTATAAAATTACAGCATTCTCTGAAATGTTACAGTGGGATTCTTTATACTGAAAAGTATTATATAGAGAGTTTATAGACCGCTATTAACAATTCGCTGTGATTCAGTGACTTGCATTAAATGTTAATAATGAAGTACATTATCTCTTCATGTTAAGCAAATCCAGAGAAAATAAGGAAATGAAGTGGAGAGAGAGAAACAAGCGATTTGAGGGGGCTCTTTGAAGGATGGAGGGCTTAGAAAAGAGGGTGAGAATGTGCCTCAAAAGTATTATGAGGCAGTAAAAAAGAGAGTTTATTCAAGGACACACGGAAAAGGAGAAAAGAGGTTAAGTTAATAAATGCCAGTCCTCTCTTCTGTCAAGATGTTCAGCTTTTAAATGCACCCAGTTTTGAGCTCTGTCATTCTATTAAACATTAAGCCAATTCATGCTGAGAGAATCTCAACCTGCTGTTTGTATTTCAGGTATATAGTGCTGGCAGAGGACATCTGCACCAGCTCTGTGCAGTCACACTCATGCACACAGCTGCCAGTACATCTTAAGACATTATGTAGCCTGTTTTATCTTGATTTATTGTCTTATTTTGGGTTCTGAAAACTCTTGACATACTTTATTTTCTAAAGCTCACCCTGAATGTAACCTTCAGACAAACTTGTTGATATTACTAGATTTAAAGCTAAATATAATTTGGGAGCTTTTCAAGTGATGAAAAACACTTCAAATGTCTACACAAGTCAGTTTTTTTTTTGACATGCTTCCCTGTATTTGTGAAACTATTTTCAAAAATTTGGTCTTCACAAGTACAGACATTCCTTTAACTTTTGAGTCATCAGAAGGTCCGTTTATGTGTATGGGTTTCAAAATAATTATTTCTCTGTCTAAAAACGTTCCACATGACTTCTATTTACTTTGATAATGAATGATAAAAAAGACTTTATCCAAACACATCGGCTCTGCTTACAGTAAAAACATGTGACTAATCCGCTCCTTCAGAGTTAATCAGAGAAGATTTTCATGTTCTGTATGCTTGTGTTGTAAATGACTACTCTGTGACCCACAGACACATGTTAGGAAGGAAACCGTATCTTTTTCCCAGGTTGTTTGTTCTTTGTGCTCCATCCCTTGTTGACACTAATAGTGTGAGACTGGTGGAAACCGGGTCACTGAGTGTTGTTCCCACATATGCAATGTTCCTGTTTGACATTCCAGCCTGAGACAGGAGATGGACTCACAAAAATGGTGACCCTATCAGCACCTTCAAACAGGATGAACTTTGTGTGTTATGCAATATATAAACCCATACAAGGTACAGTACTTGTTATGGGAAAGTGTTTTACAGCAGGATATGCTAATCAGTTTGCACCTCTGTTATGATAAAACTATTTTGTGTGTGTGTGTGTGTGTGTGTGTGTATATATATATATATATATATATGATTACATGTTATCTGGATTACATAATCAAATTCCAAAAATGTACCACTTGTAATTAGATTATATTACATAGTAAAATGCTCAAAATCTGATTACACTTACTTTTAACCCCTGAAGTAATATCTTTAATGCATGTCATGATGTTGATAACAAAGAATGGAATATATTTGATTTCTCTATATTGTTATTTATAACGATAATCCCATTCAAATCCATTAACAAATTAGGTCATAAGAAATCAAAAAGTAACCCAAAAGTAGTCGGAAATACTTCGCCTAAAATGAGTAATCGAAATTACAATACTGACTGCAATTTTCATCATGTAATTTGTAATAAGTAACAGACTACAGCCCAGCTCAGCCCAGCCCAACTTAAGACTGTGTGTGTGTGTGTGTGTGTGTGTGTATACAGTATATATGTATGTATGTATGTATGTGTAATAGTCATTTGACTGCTCTTTATATTTCCGACACTACCAAAAGAAATTGTGTGCATCCATGAATGATGCTGTATATTTCATTCAGCTGAAAAAGGCCACAGCCTAATGAACACAGGCAACCTTTGGTCTTCCCTTCCCCCTGCTCACTTTGTAAATCAGCACATCGCTCTTCCTCACATCACATCCAGGTTATGTAACACTGTTTCCTAGTTACCCTGGAGACAGAAGCTGCCCCTCTGTTCACCTCGGTGTCAGCCGTCCTCCGTCTCCTGTCTGAACGGGAGAGTAATAGGAAATTTTAAGAAGATTGATTCTGTTCGTATGTGTGTTGAAGGAAGCCTACAGATGACCAGATAGTATTATGGATGACAATTATTGTACAGTGAGTGTGCGATTGGGCTTTTGTGCAATTGGAATGACACGCATTTCCCTTGAAAAAGAGTTATTGTAAACACAAAGCAGCAGCGGGTATGTGATAACAACAATGACTGTTTGAGAATGTTAGATAAAGATTATGGAATTTTGTCTGTTAGCCAGATTATATATAACTTTTTCTCTGTTTATTTGGCTATATTTTTGACCATGGGTTTTTGATAGATTTTCCTCCAATATTGGCTGAACAAAATAAATAAGCTCATATAATTTGTATAAACATACTGCATATATAATTTACAAAATGCCCAGTTACTGCCATAAATCCTTTTGTTGGTCTGCTTACTTAATTCACTCTAATGAGCTCATTTAATTACAGACATTTTAATGAGTGCCTCTTAAAGTTGCAATGTGTAATATTTACATCGATCTATTGACAGAAATGCAATATAATATAAATAATTATGTTTTCAGAGGTGCATAAAGACCTTACTTAATGAACCGTTATGTTTTTATTACCTTAGCTTGAGCAATTTATATCTACATACACCGCGGGTCCCCTTACATCATAGCATTATACATCAGTAGTTGTCCGCAACAAACAATGTTGATCTGCCGTGGTACAAGTCCTTGTGCAGATTGAAAGAATGCCATCATCTCCTGTTCCGTTGTTGTCTCCTTTTTGTAGTTTTAAATAATGATTTAATGATTTGATATTTGCCGCGGTCACGGCTATAATGCTTCTCCGACGAGCCGCTTCTTCTTCGGCTTTTGCCGTGGTACTGCGGGTTACACCAGCAACATGCCCGTGGACACTGCTGACTAGCGGTTTGCATGTGTACTGCATGTTGACGCGGACAACGACGCAGAAGTATAAATGAAAACTGATCGGACACCGTAGCTTCTCTAAAGGGAGGGGTGAGCGGGGGACTGAGCCGTTGGTTGCAATTCGCAACCTCACCGCTAGATGTAAATTTACACACTGCTCCTTTAAGGATAAAATACCAGCCATAATGTTTTATTCATCACTAACAGTTCATGATCTATAACCACAGCACTGCTTGCAAATTTGTAGCTGTTTATGACTTGCTATTAAAACATTTATAAAATTTTCCACATACAAATTTTTGACATTTAAAATTCCACTTTGATAATTCCTGCTTTTTATTTGAATATCTAAATTAATTAAAAGAAAATTATTACATTTAAATAAAAGTATATTATTTCTCTAAACTAAACAAAAGCTTGCTCCCTGTAAGGGAACAGATTCTTTTCGTATATGGGTCTAGATGGGCGCCACAGGGCTCCCTCTGCTGCTTGTTACAGCAGCCAGTATTGCCCACTTCATTATCCAATGGCCTGTGCACTCTGCGTACCTCTTTCAGTCCCAAACAAAGCATTGTGGGGTGCGTCATTACTGGGCTGAAAAATGTGCAGACAGCACAGAATGGCAAGCCCAGAAAAAACAGCAGTGAGAGGTTTTATCTCGCCACTGGTGGCTATTCACATGGCAGCTACACAACATTCCTGCAGGTCTCATTAGGGTGCAACTTGTAGCCTACTCATCTCATGTCCCATGCCTGCTTCTCTTCATTTGTGTAATTCTGTTTTGTATTTTTCCCGAAATTGTTCCTCATAGTGTTTTCATTTCATAATTTATATCGAATGTACCACTTAATTAATACTCAGTATATCTTACAGGTCTCTGTGGGGATTAGACCTATTGAATTACAGAGCTGAGGGGGGCTTCTTTGCTGTTCAGTTTGTGTTTGGATATGGAGAAGAATGGGCTGGGGTGTCATGTGTCCTGTTTTCGGGATGAAAAGCATGTTTGAATGTTCGAAAAAGCTTGATCCCCATTGTTGATGTCCATCAGGCGGTTGGCAACAGCTTTTAATGTACTATAAATTCTGAAGCAAACTTAAGTGTAACAAGGGGTATAAAAACACCATAAATCATGTCAGCGATTCAGATCTGCCAAAATAAATGTTAAATCTTGGTTTGTGTCAGAGCCTTGATCTGGGTTTCACATTAACCTTTTATAGAGGGTAAATGTAAATGTTCTCATACATGGGATGGATGGCTGTATAGACGGATGGACAGATAGTTGGATGGATAGATAGATGGACAGACAGACAGACGGATGGATGGATAGGTGGACAGGTGATAGATGGATGGATGAATGGATGGATAAATGATAGATAGATGGGAATGTGATTTATTGCTCCTTGAGTTAAATTATGCTGCAATAGCAACAAAACAATTCAGCATGGTTCACAGGGTGGTGTAACAGACATTACAGTAAATACAGAACTTCTGTGTCAGTTTGCCATGGTTGCAGTAATGTCTTATGGTAGGTTGCATAAATTTATTGCAGAAGAAACACTCAGACAACTTTCTCTTGGGTTTGGCAGAGAACTGGTTTGCTTGGTTGTGTATCCAGTCCCCATTTGGAAATTAGGCATTGTGCAATATTGCATTTCCCTCACTCCTCCCCATAGAAACAGCATTTATTGAAGTTGGCACCACACTGCTGAAATTCCCAAACTAGTTAGATATAAAGTTGGTCACTTTTCAGTCACGATTAGGTGAACACATTCTGTATCAACTATGTGCAGATGTGTGTATTTGTCTGTACCAATTCAGAATCAAATAGAAATAGAGTAAACATTTACCTGCAAGAATTTCAGATGCATGATTTTAATCTTTCGATTGTACTTGAAACCCTCACAACAGATCGCATCAGTAATACCTAGTTCCCTTAAGTAGTGCGTGTACATGTTTGGATGGCAAGGTAGTAATGTGTAGCTGGTACAATTTCTGATTTGGTCATTTTTTCCTACTATAATTTTAGGGTACCATGATCTTTAGCATCAACAAGCACAGACAGCCTGCTGGATTTGGAACCTGATTCAAACCAGCAACCAGCAGATGAGAGGGCATATCCAACATAAACATTGTGCCTCCATTCCATACCATCAGCTTAAGCCAAAGAAGACTCATAATCAACACACCTGTGTCAACATGGAAAAAAGGACATTTTGAGAGAGTTAATTATCAGTCAATTCCAAGTAGGCTAATCCAATACTTAAAGGTGAGGCTTTATCATGCCAAGCATGTGACTTGGGATTTCAAAGTTTACTGATATTAAACTCTAATTCAGTAGATTCTTGTTTTGTGCTGCATTCATTTTGTTCCATTCATTAGTCAGTGGTGGTATGTATTTTAGCTATAATGCATGCTCAATTTACTTGTAAATAAATATATTAGAAACATTTAAATAATATATTTTTTTCCTTCATACAATATATGCCATTGCATCATTTTTAACAAATGTTCTTAGGATTTTATGTGATGCTACTTTTGCATGTTACATGGCGCACTCTAGTGGACCAAATCAAGACTTTTTTCTTTTCTTTTTTTAGGTGGGTGGGTGTGGGGTGGTTGTGTAGGTTGGGAGGGTGTGTGGGAGAGTAAATCACCCTTGTAATCACTCAAGCCCTTAAGAGCTCTGATTTGAGCTACCATTAACATGGAGATTGAAGTCTAGATTAGTCTTGACTTGGACTAATGGACCAAAGTCCAAAGGAAATTGAGTGCTAATTGGGTTTCAAAATAATATTTTTCCTCTTTCCTTTTAGTAGTTGGAAAGTATCAGGTGATTCAAAGAAGAGCAATTAAAAGAAAATCCTGACCTTGGTTTTAAAGAGATCACAGTTGTTGTTTTTTAGGTTCATTATTTAAAACTCTAATTAAGTAGATTAAATAAACGCTTTAAACAAAAATGCATATTTTGGAGAAGGATTGGAGAAGAAGGCTTTCAAATTTGAAGGTAAGAAACACTTAAACAGGTATTGCCATTTAGAGTAAGGATTTTGTAATTATGATCATACTGCAAAACACATTTTGAAATGTTTAAATAATTGCTTTGGTGACATCTAGTGTTGTAAAACATAATTTCTTCTCATTGACGTCAACGTGGGACGTCAGCTGAATTAATGGCAAACTATTCCCTTGCACCTTTTTCCAAATGACTTAATATTAACATCTCATCAGCCCAAAGGGCATTTATGTGTTGTGGTCTGACAGGCAGCCAGTTTAAAACTGCAAAACAGGATATGTTCATTAATTCTTCTACCATGCATGGCTGTCTATTTGGCTCCTCTTTTCCACAGTCTTCCAAAAAAAATTTTTACTACTCCATTAGGCCTACACACAAAAATCTGCTGACCCTGATCCTTTTCTCATAAAGTCTTTAAAGCTTACAAGCAAACTTAACTGACTTTAGCATTTTACATGAAAAATGTACCACCAACAAAAATACATCATGTAATGATTTAAAGGGTGACGTTTCACAATGATTTTGCCCCTTCTTCACTGGTCACCTTTATTTTGGTTGGCATATGATGTTGTAGAAGAGACAATTGTCTCAGCTCAGCTCAACCATCTGTAGCCTAACATTAGGTGGTGGTTAGAGAGTAAAAACTCAAGCGACAGAGCACTGTCTATATGAGGTAAACCCTACATTGTGGGGACCAAATGTCCCCACAAGGATAGTAAAACCTGAATTTTTTACCTTGTGGGAAATAGCTAATAAATCATACTAGAAGTTTTTTTTTTTACTTTCTTTTTCTTTTTTCTCTCTTTTTTTCCATCAAAACAGAAAGGTTTCTGTAGGGTTTAGAGAAGGTGAGGGTTAGGGGATATAATATACAGTTTGTACAGTATAAAAATCATTATGTCTGTGAAAAGTCCCCATAAAAATTGAAAACCCAACATGTGTGTGTGTGAAGTCCAGATAAACTAGATTTTATGTGGTGTTTTTACTGTTATTCATGGCTTATAACGTGTTACAATGTATTTTATTGGCTTATGATGAGTGTTTATTTGTTTATTATAGTACAAGACAATTTCCCTTTGGGACAGTAAGGTATATTTCAATTTAATTCCTTGCGTTCCTATTATATTCCTATCCTTAATTCCCCAAGTTCCTATTATATTCCTATCATTAATTGTTTAGTTTTAGCACTGATTTTTATATATATTTTTAAATATATGCTGTGTGAGATTTGTTTCTTATATGAAGACCCCATGAAATGTAAGCCCATTAATATACATGGTCTGTCAATATGAACAGGACCCCCTCTCGACCCCGAAAGAGCTGTGGTCCAATCAGAGCACAGCGTCTTAATACGGCGAGTCAGTTTGCTTGAGGTGCTTGCTGTCTTGCGCCTGGTGAAAAGAACTCAACAGTGGATCAGCGTTTGTAAAGGCGACAGTTTGCTGAGAAACTTCTCAAGAGGAGGACGCGCGCGCGCTAAAACAAACTCAAAGCATCCTCGCGCAAGCGACGGTCAGGAGAAATCTGACTCTGAATCTTTTCTTCACATTTTTGTCTCGCTAACGCCTTATTTTTTCCCAATAGTGCCCGTGTTGACATTTCGAACCAATGTCTTGTCAATTTCCCTCAGCTCGTTGCTGAATTTTTGCCGAGGTTATTGTTTGCCGAGGAGCAGTTGGAAATCTCAAGATGGACTTGAGACCTTCGCCGTTTTTTCTTGGTTTGATATTAGTTCTTAACGTTTTGTCAGCAGCCCAGGACACAAATGAAGAAATCCCTGAGGGTGCGTCCACCTTGGCGTTTGTGTTTGATGTCACCGGCTCCATGTACGATGATTTAGTGCAAGTGATTGAAGGAGCATCGAAGATTTTGGAAACATCCCTCAGCAGACCCCAGAGACCACTGTACAACTTCGCCTTGGTGCCTTTTCATGACCCAGGTACATAAAAACAACGCAAATGAGCTTTCATTCTTTTTAATGAAAGCTGTCTACTTCCTACGCAAATCTGTTTAGTAAGTTTGTGGCTTTAATGGTGGCATTAAAATATGATTCTTTCTTTCTTACACAAAGTTCTCCTTCGTAGCATTCTTTGGGCAAATAGGAAATGTTTTGTTTGTTAAGGATAACCTGTTCCTTTATTCCCTTAGATGACCTTTAAATAAAACTCATATACTGTGTTTTTCAGCCTAAACACCAAACCTGATAAATTTACTTGAAAAGCTAAATTGCATTAAATATTAAGATATTAAATTGCATGCATATTTCGGAGTGCTTGTTTATATTTTTCTCTTGATTTAAGCATAAATCTGATGCAATTTAGTTTGGTTTATCCTAAGAAAAAAAACAAAGCAAAACAAAACATTCATTTTGCCAAGGGGAAGTAAAATGAACTATAGCTATATTCTCTTATTATTTATATACAGCTTTTCTTGTTAAGAAAATGTATCTTGTTTACAGATGTAGCTCATCTTAAAGAGGGACTTGTTGTCAGAAACATGACAAATCTGTTAGTTTGCTGAGAGCTGCTTCATGCTGAAGTGTCTCACACCTACAGGAGGTATCAAAGCATTGTTTGTAGTGCCCAGATGTTCTGTGTGTTGAATTCACTGTCATTATCATTCCGTCTATCCAGGCGGAACAATCTTGGAAGCATTTGAATGCCTGCTAGTGCAGCCTTTTTCCAAGGAACGTACTTTACTGACTGTACACGACAGTTAGGGTACTCTAAATAGCTCTAATAATTAGGTATTAATGGGTTGACAGTCAATATGTTGCATGCACATACAGTAAATTTGTGTTTGTCTAAAGTATACCAGATATATATCCCTGAATAATGATATGAGTCCCTGAATAACGGATAAAACACCCTTTTTTGGGGGGCATAACTCAAACTCTGAACATGGTGGAGTTTTGGCTTTGTAATTAGTTCAAGTACAAAGGCAAGTTTACTTCTCTAAATTAAAAAAGCCAAAACAAGATAATGGCATATAAATGATAAAATTGCAGGGTAAACAACATCTAGTGGTAGAAAGGATGAAAAACGATGTATCTAGACTCTTCAAATGCCTTCGAAGAGTGAGAGAGTCTCAAAAGAAAGTATCGTTTCAAGAGATGTTAAGCCTCCCCCTTCTTCGTTCCCAACCTGAATCTGACCTAAAGTGTCCAAACGCAGCATGCCAAATACATTTTCCATCCACTCCTTGGGGTGCTCAGGAATTTCTTTCAAGATGCACGCTGTATCTGGTTATTGATTCAGAATGCGCTGTCCACTGTAACTACACCGAAAGATTTGCAACACAAAAGAAGACTCTTAGGGAGGGAGAGGGAGAGCAAGATTGCCTGTTCCTTCACAAAATCGGTAAATCAGTATTCCAGATGTGTGCAATCATGTACTGAAATCAGGCTGTCGCCTATTTGTTTGCATTATTGTAGATCGTTTTATGAATCCTTGCAGATGAGAGATGCAGCCGAAGGAGTGGAATATGCATTATTTAGATAACACATAACATGAGCAGCTTGTTTGTCAAGAAATTGTCAATCTGTAAGTGGCTTTTTGGATAGTGTTCATGTGTTTCATTGCATAAATCAAAAAACAACCCAAATTTTAATCCATTTAAAAAAAAAAATTCATTTAGATTATTTAGCTTATTTGGCTTCAGATTCAACCACAATTCCTGAGGAATTTCAGTAGCAAATTAATATCTAACTAACCACCAATTATTTGCGATGGTTCAGAATAGTAAGGGAAAATGCCTTTCGAGTTTTCCTACTTTCCTACTTTTTTTTTGTTTGATTACCCATCTAACCCAAGTAAACAGATAAAAATGGTTAGCAGAGTTCTTTTTGGAGAATCGGTTTGGTTCATTCAGACTGTACTCAAGTATTGGTCTAAACACATGCATAGAGACTAAAAAGCTTAATCCTCTGGTAACTCTTCGACTGTGACCTGGAAGGGGAAATAGAAAGTCCCTTGGCGCTAAATAAGGGTTAATAGTCAGTGGAGGCTTCAATGAGTTTCAGATGTCCAGAAATCTTTTAAAGAGCAGTTGTCCCATTGAGCAGTGTGTGGCCACAGGCTCCTTTGCTACTGCTTTCCTAAGACTCCAGTGATGTACTTCCCACACACACATACATGCATACTCAAATACACACACATAGGCCTGTAAATATGACCCCCTGTAATCCAGTTCCTGAACTTGCGTGTGTTTAAATGTGTGTGATTTTGGGCTTAGAAACACTATCAATGACTAAGCACTAAGCACTGACTCAGTTAGTAAACCATATTTCTCACACACTTACTCCACACTTTTCAAGGTTTTTGCTCTTTATTAGTACTATTTCTATCATATTATTATGTGCATGCTTTGAATCTGTCTAAATATTGGTTTCTGGACAGGCTTTAAGGAGCTGGAGAATCAGGAATATTTATTCAGTTCATTCTTGTCATCCTAAAACTGTCAGGAAAAGCTGTGACAAATGATATAGGCTAAACTTCAGACAGAGAATAAGCAGAATTAGTATTCTTAAGGGACCATTACTACTCTGGCTGAATTTTCCAGGTTCCTAAAAATCCTGATGATAGCAGCTGGATGGATATGAATATCAGTCAGCTTTCTCTTCCAAAGCAAATAGTTCCCTTTCTCTTTCTGTAGTCAATGAAAAAAGTTCCCTTATTTTGGTATGAGATTTATTTCACTCTTTCTACATCCCATCACAGTTTCAAATGGCTGAACCAACCAAATAGTTTGACAGCCTGCTTTGTGAATGAACATTGACATGCTTACATCTTGTTGATGGCTTTGGAGCTATAATCACCTCAACATTTTTAAGGAGCATTTTATCTTTCTTCATTCTGATTAATCGGATCTGCTCCCTTTAGTTAGACCTTTTACCAAAGCTTTCAAAACGGCATAGGAGGAACATTGATGCTTTCAGTGCTTTTAAAATTTTCAGAGCTCATTCCTCAACTAAACTGCTCTTTGACCCTTTGGTGCTTGTCCTCAGAAGCTACATTCATCTCGGAATACCCCTAGATTACAAGGGGATTGGTGTGAACATGGCCCGTAATGATGCCATTAGGTAGGAATTTGTGACGGTGGGTGGGGTGGGTTAAATAGGGTTTCAGAGTACAGTGGAGTATGGTGTAATTCTTCTGTTTCATCTCTTTAATGATGAGGAGAGAATAACATGACACTTTAATTTGAGGACAGTGCATGCGTTGATTCCATTGCCTAAGGTGTTACACAAAGAGCCATTTTCCAAAAAGTGCTACTGTACCCAGTAGTTACTGTAAGCACTTAAAACTGTTCAAACAACCTTATATTTATATGGGGACTTAAGACATATATCAACAGTTGCTTTTTTTGTTTTTTTTGAAAGAAATAAAAACATTTTATAGCAAGGATGCATTAAATTGATCAGCAGTGACAGCAAAGACATTTAACATATTGCAAATATCTCTATTTCATATAAATGCTCTTCTTTTGAACTTTCTATACATCAACAAGTCCTGGACAAAAATGCATCACAGTTTCCACAAAAACATGCTATTAATTTTATTCAGCAAGAAGGATGCATCAAAAAGTGACATTAAAACAATTTTACATTAAATTTTGAAATTCTATACATCAAAAAATGTATCACGGTTTCCACAAAAAAATATTAAGCAACTGTTTTCAACAGATAATAATAGGAAATGTTTCTTGAGCACCAAATCAGCACATTAGAATGATTTCTGAATGTAACACTGAAGACTGGAGTAATGGCTGCTGAAAATTCAGTTTTGCCATCACAGTAATAAATTACATTAAAAATATATTTAAATAGAAAAGCTATTTTAAAATGTATTAATATTTCACAATAATACAGTTTTTACTGTGTTTTATTATTTATTTTTTTCTTTATCAAATAAATGCAGCCTTGATGAGCATAAGAGACTTACAATTTTTAAAAAATCTTACTGACCTCAAATATTTGAACGGCAGTAAACTACAAGTATTATGAACAATTTTCTGCAGTTCTTGGGATTCCAGCTAGATTATGATCACATATTTGGCCACTTGCGCTTTCTGAGCCGTAGGAATTGTTTTGATTCTGTGACCTTTTGTGACTGGTGCAGGGCAAAGGTCGAAGTCTGCTGGGAAGTTGAACTTGAGATGAGTTCGAAATGAAAGATGAAAGGACAATAGAAGATTTTTGGCCCGTGCATGATTTTCAGATGTTTGAAAGACAAACATGGATACCATTAGAGTGTAATTGCATTAGTAGCTGCTACAAGTCAGTGGAAAATTAAAGCCTCTGTTTATGATGTAAAGTTTCACTTGCTCCAGGCCAAATAATTGCTTATGCTTTTTCATAAAAGTACTTTGATGTCAAACATTCTTTTGTATTCTTTAAATATGATTCGATATAGGCAAAACACACTATATAAAAGCACACCATATACAAAATGAATTTATGGCTGAACTTTGGTCTCTTCGAATATGATCTGATATATATAAGGTTGGCTCAATTATGGCAAAATAGCCATTTTTCTCAGTTCTAATGTTGGTGGGGTTACTGAGTTTTGGCTTTTTAGGGCATCATACTTTCCAGGTGTGTTTTTAATTGTCATTTTAGATGCTCAAGTATGTTAAATATGATCTGAATATGAGAAGGGGTCTGATGCACTGCAGAATTAGATCTTTACCAATTGTTTTGTAAATTTCAAAACGGATCTTTGAGACCTTTGATTGGTATAGCATAATTACGCATGACAGGGTCAGGGGGTTTAAAGGACTGCACTTCATGAGACAGTTACCTGTCCTGAAAGCATCACGGGACACTGATGGTGATGATACATGGGCCAACTTTTTTTAGCAATGTTGCCGGGCAACTTTTTTGAGCAATATTGCTTGGGCACTTTCCCATTGAGAATGGGCAACAGATTTCTATCTGGATACTTTAGATCAGTCGTGGGCCCTGTGTCTCACCTGGCTGCCCGTTGACAGCAACGTTTCACAGCAACATTGCTCAAAAAGTTGCCCCATATAATATAAGTTGATTTGATTTGGCCAGCCACAGTCATCTAATAGGCTGTCATTGCTGTAGTTTTAACATTATTATGAGGACATAAAAGATCACAATCTCTACAATTCACTTGAAAAGTAGATCTTAGATGTCTTCAAGAGCGATCACAATATAAAATCGTCACATCGCCCACCCCTATTTCTAAATCAGTCAAGTCGTGTAACGTGATTGTCGTAAAAGGCAGTTTACTGCAGGACATGCTTTATTTTAAAAAGAGTTATTAAAAGCGCATTAACTGTGAAAGAGCCTGTTCCTCAGGTGTGTTCTTTGTGCATGTTCTTGGGGTTTCAGGTGCACGCATAAATGGTCAAATATACACAAAAAAAATGTCAAAAAATGTCTGTCTTGGCAAATATTTACGTAAATACAGTCAGTTATGTCTTAAATACATAAACAATTGGGAAAGAAATCGGATGCGTGTCAGAAAGAGACAGAAGCCTAATAAACCTACTGCTGTCTGTGTCATTAATGATGATCAAACAACAAAAGACAGAGAAAATCACACTGCTCTTGACTGAATCACTTTATAACTTTAATAAAAATCGATGTATATTTAATTTATACAGTTATGCAGTGTTTTAAAGTTTAACTCAGGTTTTAATGTCCATTTTGACAACTGATTGTTTAATGCAATACTGTGTTTTTTAAACTGTACAAATAGGTTGCTAAGTAATCATAGGCTTGTTCCAGTTTGGGTATTCTCAATAGTACATCTCAAAATTGGGAAGATTGTGATTCAGATCGTGGATCATGTTTTTTAGTTTTTTTTGGTTATAAGATCATGATATGATATTTTGGGAGGATCGCCTACTACTTGTAGTACCTTGAAGGCCCAAACTGGAAGATCTGATGTACACACAGTAAAGTTTAATTGAATCCTGAGATCTGGAGAGAAGAATCAAGGCATCACAACATTACATCAACATGAAACATGTAATTGCTATTACCTGGGACCCACCAGTGCATTTTTGTCTTGTTTAGAGGACAGTTGTTTTAAGGGAATTTTCTGACAGTCCTGGGACATAGATACAAATTATCAGTGGCGGTTCTACATTGATTTACACCCTGGGCGAGACC
>NW_015661612.1:2360544-2366486 GCF_001515625.1 Sinocyclocheilus rhinocerous | reverse complement strand
TTTTTTTTTTTTTTTTAACTGCTCGTGCCGCCCCCCATGTATCATGAAAAAATGCCGCCCCGGGCGGCTGGCCGGTTCGCCCGTGCCAAAAACCGCTACTGCAAATTATGTACAAACAAATTTGCAGACGCAGGGCTTAGTGTATTTCTCTGTCAAAAGTAGTCAGATGTTAAAGCATTTCTCAAAACACACTATACTCTTAAGGAGGTAATTACTCAGCACTGTTTATGATCAAAATTTGACTCTGCTACATTATTTAGATGATAGGACAGGCTGTTTTGATCATTTGTGAACAATTATGTTTTTCATTCAGAACTTTCTTCAGTTTTTGGCTCTGATTGGACAAACATATTTGGTCTGCATAAATGAAGTCTGCTTGTGCCAATCCTGTTAGTGACGTGGTTTTGGATGATGTGAGTCTATATTTATCTATTCAAAACAAAGCTTTTTTCCTATCAAGCATGTGGCATGTGAGATGCTTCTCTTTTGTCTTCAGAGCTCTAAGTGCTGTTCTGATTGGATTAATTTTCTAAATGACATTTGAGTTACTATTAGCATACTTGAGGACATTGGTGATTTCCTGTCCTGATCTGGATAGGATTAGGATCTCATATTGTGGTTTTTTGTTAAATGTGAGCCAAAATCATCACAATTAAAAGAACCAAAGACTTAAACTACTTCAGTCTGTGTGCATTGAATTTATTTAATACACGAGTTTCACAATTTGAGTTGAATTACTGAAATAAATGAACTTTTCCACGACATTCAAATTAATTGAGATGCACCTGTATATCGCCAAGACCTATATTGCATTGGCTGAAACATTTTTCAACACATAACCCAATTAAATAAACCAAGTCCTGTATATATATGATATAATAATGCAATTATGAATGTAATTAAATGAGAATTTAATTAAGATCAGTATACCTGATGATGCAACTTCATTCTGAGCAGCCCAGATTCAGGTTATAGATTCAATTGTCTGTTTTCATTAGATGTGAATACCTGCATACATACCTGCATCACCAAATTTCTTAATGTTTTTTTTTTTTAACCCAGAAAGTTGGGGAAATGGTCCAAATCCATAATGTAATGGAATAAGACATTTAGCTTTAGTTACAGTTCTACAAATGTCGAAATAAATGAGAAGCGAAAAAAGAATATACACAATAAACAAAAATAATATACACATCGGACTGTGGTTACATTTCTCAGAGGACCTTTAGCTAAAAATCAACGTAATTTGTTTGGTAAATTTTATAGAGGCTGTATGAAGAAAAACACTGACATGTTCAATTGGGGATTAAGTATGTATGTGAAACTCTCATTTTCCTGACCTCTTCAGGGGAAAATGAGTCTCATCCGAATGAGAGCCGACTTTATACTCCGAGTGAGACAACATTGGTAGTTTACAACAGACAACAGCTGAAGTTCGGTCAAGAAGTGGGACGTTCTTGTTATTAAATGTTTAAAATATTTTAATTAAATATTTGTTTTTACATGAATTCAAATGTCTCTTTTTCATAGAAAAACATTTAGAAATATTAGGTGTAGCAAGAGATTTCTTCTAAATGATTTTCGCCTTTTCACAGATTTGATTAGCTTTCATGTATTTTTTCATCTCTCCCCTGCTCTCGACCCCTGATTTGCATTCCTTTCTGGGTCTGTCTATTCTTGTCTTTCTTCATCCCTCTCTTTCTCCCCATTTTTTTTGTCTCCCAGGAGAGTCACTGTCTTACTGCTGAAACATTTCCTGAGCGGCTGAAAAAGCGTCAGTCAGCTCCCAGCTGGCATGCCAGCATCTGCCGTGTGTCTGTGTTATGATCTCTGGTCTGATTTTTGGCTTTACATAGCAAGTGATGGAGACCTTCTGACCTTCAGTTCAAGCTTTTCTTTAGAGGCCAGCCTGCTGAAAGTTTTTTGGTGTGAGCATGAGAGAAGTGTGAGGAAATGGATGGTTAGACTGGCTAGATGGTTAGACTCTCTGCCTGGGTTTGTGGTTTTGAGTGAGTGGAACATGTGTGTGGTCGATGATTCGGTCAATCGTGCTGGGTCTTTGTCTATAGGATGTCTGACACAATTAAACAAATGTACTCTACATCAGAGCAACATTTGTTGTGTACTGAAAGATTTTGTGTACTTTATATCTTATAAAGTGGTTCAGGATTAGATTGTTTTTTGTTAGCCCTATTGGACTCCTATGACTAATGACTAATGCTTTGCACCAATACACAGTTGGTTTCCATTAAATGGCTTTGTTTGAGTTACCATAAACAAGTCCTCAAAACTCATACTGTACCAAAACTGGATAAACTTTTGCTGTAAAACTGATGGTATATGGTGCAAAATGTGACTCCTTTCTTTGTTATATTCATCCTATTCAGTCTGATGCAACCAAGACACTTTAGCTGTTCAAAGCTCTCAGATTTTTAACAAAACCTTGTGTAGCTATATTATACAGATAGATATTGTTACTTTGGTCACACTTGTAAACCTGCAGCATTTGAGTCATACAGTTCGGCTCAATGTAGTTATGTCATGAGAAAGTTATGGACTTGCAACCAGTGACTTGGCATGGCTTAAAAACAAATGCACATCAGCCAGTGCTCAATATGTTAGGGCCAGCAGTCTTACATCGCAGCCCATGTTTCTGTTTTTTAAATGATTGTATGTTGAGAGTAATGGAAGCCATATGTTACATAGCAGTAGATAGCATTCATATTGAGTAGCTGAGATGAGTTGATTTATAGTTTGTGAGGTATTACTCAAGGGAGGACCAAGTAAGAAACTTCATTTCATGTACTGTTTTGAACAGGTTCCAGATCCAAATTTTTATATTTATCCCATTTTTTTTTGCATATGATCACAAAATTGTCTGAAAAATTGACTTATCTCTTCTTAATATGGGATGTTGAATCAAATCTTCAATAAAAAGTCAAATAGGATGCTTTTAGACAGTCATGCATGTTTTTGTAAGAAGTCTTTTATTCTCACCAAGGCTACTTTTATTTGATTAAAAATACAGTAAAACAGTGTGTGATATTGTGGAATATTATTACAAATTACAACTTCTATAACTTCTATAATTTTTTTTAAATGTAATTTATTCCTGTGATGGTAAAGCTGAATTTTCAGCAGCCATTACTCCAATCTTCAGTGTCACATGATCCTTCAGAAATCATTCTAATAAGCTGATTTAGTGCTCAACAAACACTACCCACATTATAGTTGGATGATGACTGATTACAAGTCTTTTTGGGGGGAATAATAACTTCCATAAGAGTTATTTGATATTCAGTACAACTACAAACCATTAAATTTTTGTACGCCCTTCAGTTCCGATTATTTTAAGTTTTTTTGTTGTGCTGGTGGCAGCTGCAGTCACATACTGAGGGAAACACCTTGACCCGTTTCGACTGTTTTATGGGGGTGCTGTCACATCACCAGCCATACGATGGTGTCAGTCAAGCTTGGGCACTCATCCAGAGGGCTCCTAATGGAAACCCTGAGTCTCACTTAGCCAATGAAATATACCCAAAGCCAAACCAATCATGCTACTGACCTAAATTAGAAACAGATTAGATCAAGTTTAACCCTTGCCTTCTGATGACATCAGAAAACTTGTTTTATATCATTAACATAGCCTTCACAGAAGAGCATCCTTACAAAGTGTATGTTAATGATTTAAAGCAAGTAAATAAACTATAAACTGTATGCGCACCAATGACCACACATCAGTTATATTCTACATTATTGTGGCACGTTGCAGTGTTGCTTGATAAATGAAATGGAGTGCACCACTTAATATAATAGCAAGTTTTTCCTCGTCTTGTTTGGGACACATCCTGCTTTTCTTTTCATCTCACTTCATGTTTCTCTGTCACCTTTATGGCACAGCGAGTGTGGAGATTTGTGATTCTGTCCTGAACACTGGTTGTGGTTATGTGGAGGCAGACCTGGCTCATATTGAATTGTGCTTTTTCATCAGTCATCTTTTTTTTCTTCCTTTCTTACAAAGGCTTACTGTTTTGGTAGTTTCCTGGCAAGATGCTGAAGCAATTGAAATGATTATTCTGCATCAGTGAAATATTTCTGTTCCTAGAGGAGTCTGTGCAACATGCGTATTTGCTGTCAGCGGATGTTTTAATAACTTGAATTACTGTTATTTCCTCCACATGTTTAACAGTTCATGATGTTAATTCTGTTAGTAATTTGCTGTATTCATTATGTTATTTGGTCATTTTTAAACTTGATTGCTGTACCTACAGTTTTATAAACATGGTCATCAAATGTCCATCTTGGATCTACTAGCGGAATGATACATAAAGGAGGAAGCATCTATTGTAGCTGTTGTTGGAAATTTCCACTTGAAGTCTTCTATATGAACATTTAAGTGTGCTTTCACACTTGCCTGGTTTGCATTGCATTGCCTGGTACTAACCCGAGTTCGATTGCTACCCCTCCCCCTGCCCCCTCTGGACTGTGTTCATATTATTTTATAAGGGTCAGAACCGCGGTTCATTTGCATCATAAAGCCAGCAGCTGTTTACCCCATTGCTTAGTAAGACAACGCAGGAGAAGGCAGAAAAATGCGTTGCATTGCTCTCTTCGCTTTTATATTTATGTTTTTGAACCATTGACTTTGTTTCCAAAGCTTCAGTATACGGCACTTACATCTGTCTTACGAATGTAATGCAAATGCTCTAAAGAACGCTGAAGGCGAAAAGAAATGAGATATACAGCTCTCTGCTTGCAAAGCGTCAGTCACGCTCGTCAGGAAAGTGAGTGAAACACACACACAAACACACATTTTTATAAAATAATATGTAATTAATAGCAGTTCACATATCAGTAGCAAACTGTACCGGAGTTCATTTGAACCATACCCCAGACCACCCCTTTTAAGCGGACTCGGGTACGGTTCACGGGTGCGCATTCGAGTTTGGAAGACAGCTGTCACATCATCCAAATGTACTGAACTCTGACGTCAATCGAACTCGGGTGCGCACCAAAAGTGCTAGTGTGAAAGCACCCCAAAAACATTGAAAAAAGGAGGATGATCTCATAAAAGTGCCACAGCAATGAAACAGTAATGTCTACTTATCTACACTGGCATCATAGTATTGTCATTGTGGTCAGCGCCATGTAATAAATACACTGTGTTTATCCCTGGAGTGTAAACAGCATCTGATGCTCTTAATCATTCATTTGCATAGTACATAGTGAGTTTGATTCAGAACCTCCTGATTGCTGGAATAAAAGGGATGAAAACAAATGTTCAAGGCTGTTAATTTGATTGCTTCCACATCTATATAAACTCTTTGGTTTTTGGCAGGATAGATGTGGTGGAGGGTTAGTAACCTAACTTCCACAGTGGTTTCCCAGGCTCCATCCATCTCTTTTTAAGATTGTTCCTTAATTCTTCATTTAGACGAACAAGCTGAAGTGATCTGGTCTTTAGTGAAGAGAATTTCTTATTTTTGAAAATGAGCTTTTAATAATAATAATATTAAGGCAAGAAGCATAGAGATAGCATTTCTAGGAGTGTTAGTTTAAAGGGGTCATATGATGCTGCTAAAAAGAACATTATTTGGTGTAATGAAATGTGTTTATGCTGTTTAAAGTTAAAAAAACACATTATTTTCCACATACTGTACATTATTGTTTCTCCTCTATGCCCCGCCTTTTTGAAACGCGTCGATTTTTACAAAGCTCATCGGTCTGAAAAAGCGAGGTGTGCTGTGATTGGCCAGCTATCCGATGCATTGTGATTGGCCAAATTCCTCAAGCGTGAGACGGAAATGTTACGCCCCTCACATACCGTGTCCGGCCGGAGCGACGAGACAAAAACATGAAAACCCTTACAAACGAGGCATTTGTTGCAACCAGTGGGGACATAATTACTGATTATAATGACTTATACTGTCTTTTTACGCGTT
>NW_015661612.1:2339683-2356312 GCF_001515625.1 Sinocyclocheilus rhinocerous | reverse complement strand
TTATAAACGAGGCATTTGTTGCATCCAGTGGGGACATAATTACTGATTATAATGACTTATACTGTCTTTTTACACGTTGCGTTGCATTGCGCCGTTAAACAGTCCTCCATAAAATGTGCCGGTGATCCACAGCACTAAGTTGATGTATTTCCTCAGCGACCAGCACAGATCAGCTCTAGGCATGATGAAGCGGATATCGTCCTCTTTTGGAAGACCAAATAAAGTAGTTTCGCTTTCACAACGAAACACACCGCGTCTTCACGACAAGGAGGCAACAATACTACAGCGAGAATGAAAGTTACGCCTTCTTTCTTTGCGTTAACATTTGGGCGGCGTTATGCAAATTTTCCCAGATCGTGACGTAGGTATGTGGGGGCGTGTTAGAACGAGCCGTTTTAGGTAGGTGTGGCTGACTCTTAACTTTTATAAAGAATATCTCTTTGATTTGAGACTTTAGTCTTTGCAACTTTACAGATCTTCTTTATGCACCAAGAGCTTGTAACACTCCAAAGAGAAAGGAAAAATTGAAATTACATCATATGACCCCTTTAATAACGTCTATTCTTGAGACTTTTTTTCGATGGAAATTCTAAAATTGAAACTTCTGGAGCCTACAATGTTTTAATAGTAGAGTGACATTTTTCCTCAACTGATCATGGAAAATGTGAATCCTCATTGTATGACCCCTTGAATGGTTTAAAATACTTAGTGTTTTAAAAGATCTGTTGTCATTATTCTGTGCTGACTACAAGCATATGTCTATGTTCATGAGAAAACTCTGTGACTGTTTCCTTCAATGATCTAAGCTGACCTAAAATCAAATAGCTCAAATAAATCACTTGCTTCCTCTTTTTATTATCATCCATTTTCTTATATAATGTTCTATAAGGTCTTTCCTCTCTTTTATGCACCATAACCATAAATTGGTGGTCATTATTTTTTTTCTCCTTTTCATAGTTGTTCTAATGCAACTGGCATTTAAGAGCCCTCGCAGCACTTCACCATTTCCCCCCTTTTTTAATATTTCCATGTGCTCTTTGCCCCAGCTTCCCTTAACTTTGATGCGGCTTTTAGGTCAAAGGAGAGGTAAAGAAGACCAGTGCCCAGGCTTCTAAGATAAAACCCCTTAATCAAGAGAAATGTCCCAGGACTTTGTAAACTTTTCCATTCATGAAAGCATTCACTTGAAAGCCAGTTCAGCATTCAGAGCAGTCAAAATTACTATCCTGTTAAACACAGCTTTGATCACCTAAATGTTCTTTTTCTGCACTTCAAGGGTTTCCCATAGTGCCAAAATATCAGCGCTGAGGGAGATTTTAGAGTTCTGTGAGCATTTGTTTATACAGTGTTTTCAAGAAGTTACGTTAGACCATAAAGTTTTTCTTTGTTCACTTAAACTGAAAGCAAACCATAGAAAATCAGTCATACATTTTTATCTTCTGAAGATGGTAATATATGCAAAAACAAAATACACTTTAGAGACACTTTAGATATGGGGAATGCATCAAAAGGATCTCAAAGTCTCTCTTGCGCAGCCCCTATAATTTTTGGTGTCAAGAAATTTGTAGGTTTTGGATGCTACTGCTCTTCCTGACTTCTTCAACGTAAAATGCTTTTGAATTGGTTCATAGAGGATGTATTTGCTTAGTGGTTTGGGATAAGCTTCCCTTTTATAGGCTAGTTGTTTGAAGTCCTCCCTGCTATTAACTAATAATCATGATAATGTGACTATTTTGTTTTTATTAAATATGTGTCTGATTGTGTATGAATGGAGTGTGGGATTTGTTACATTTGGTACAATCTGTCGGCTTGGCACTACTATAGTTATCTTGTATTCTTCCTTGGAAAGAAAGAAAATGTATAACAGTTTTACAGCTCATCAAGCCATGAACAAAGAAAGACAGCTGGAAAGCAGAGACAGCATGGCTTCAGAAACGGCACAAGTTATCATTGGCCGTGCACACTGACACAGGCAACCGCAACAAAATGACCTCACATAATGACTCTCTCGTCGCTGACAGAAGTTCATACCTGAGTTATAAGATCTTTCCTTTTATGAAGGAGAACAGCTGATGGGAACATAATGTAAACAGACTGTTTTTTTTAGAACAGAGCCACTTCCAGTTAAACCCAGCAGGTTTACCTACCACAGCATGCTATGCTAATTAATGCAATGCTTGGGCTGCACAATTAAACCAATTCAAATGTAACTTGTTATATTGCCTTGTCTGGTTTTTAGGCTATTATAAGGTACTTAAAAATTGTGTGTCTGTACCTTATTCTGACACTGTAGCTCATAATATAGGTGCATACACATGTAATACAATGAAAATTAAACAAAAAAAATCCCTGATTTTCAAAGTGTTCTCAGTTTTTTTGCTCTTTGTAACCTTTCTAGGGCTCAGAAAACCTTCTGGCACTAAACAGGAAGCTCCCCGTCACCCTAGTTCAACTGTGACCCTCGATCCTAGACATCCGCCACTGGCTGCCAGCATAAATATTTGGCATCTGAGTGGACAAAACAGAACCCGTTTTAATCTTTGGATCTACGAGGTCATTTGGCCATATTCCAACAGCTTATTTTTTGCCTCTAACAGCATTTGTTTTTTCTGCAGAGATTGGACCCATTACAATAACAACAGATCCAAAGAAGTTCCAGGATGAGCTGCGGGAGCTTTATGTCCAGGTGAATTCATGTGCTTCACATTGGGTTTGTTGACATATTTGATCACAGGTCTATTTGAATCCATATTCATTACAAAAATGAGCTCAGAATCTTAACAGACAGACAATAGTCTCTCTGCTGTTCAACAATAGTCACTCTGCTGTTAACTCAAAAGTTATATATTTCCTATGAAAAAAAGAGTATTGCGCCCATGGGATAGCATCTTTGGCTTGTATTACAGTATGTCCGGCAGGTATGATGATTTGAATGAGAACCTTTGTGATTTGAAAGCAATGCACTTTGGGTTTCCAGGTCATCTAGAGTAGGGGTCCAGCGTCCACAGAAAATTTGAGAGAATAAAGGTTTTGCATTGTATTTTTAGGACTGTCAAAGTTAACATTGATATTAATTAAATATTTTTAATACAATAATTTTCAACATATTTAACAAATTCAGTTTACTCACTATTTTATGATATTTTCTAAATATTGGTTGTAAAGCTTGAGATTAACTGTGATTATTTTATTGACAAACCTAGTTTTTAACTGTAAGAAATAAAATAATAATAATAATATTTTTTCTGTATAAAAGGTTTATACATAACATCCCTCAGTACAATTAAAATATCAACACCAATTATTAATTTTATTTATTAGTCCAATTATGTAGTCTTTAAAATATCATGCTTAATATTTTTTTTCACTTAGTATAATTTTATTTTATTATAATTTTTTTAATCAGTGCTGTCTTTTTGTTTCAGAAATGGGATGCTGAAAAAAAAAGCAAATATTTGGGAGTCTTGGGCATCAAAATGTATAAAAAATTTTATTTATTGCAAATCTGGCAAATGACAGATTATATTCTGCCGATGTGATTGCGGTGGTGATTTGCCATGTTAACAGGTTCACTTGGACACCTCATTAAGAAACCGGTGTCTTCAGAATGAAGTGTCCTCTGTGTGTTTCTTATGCTGCCTTCATGTGTTATCGGAAATTTTCTATTTCCCACTTATGAAGTCGTGATTACGAGCTTGTCGCAATCAAGTGCTTTTTTTGTCGGAAAGAATAAAATGTAGCATCCCATTGGTTGACAGCCATAATATTCACCACGCTATATAGTCAGCTTGCTGAAGATTCTGGAATTTCGTTCAAATATATGCTTATTTCACTGTTTATAAAACATATAATAGGCTATGCTTCAAATGATAAATATATCTATAAATACACTACTTTAGTGACAAGAGAAAGTGATGTAGTTGTTGTGGAAAAAACTAATAAAGAATAGCACTGACATAAGCAATCGTTGTCCCTTCCACCATGTTTAAAGATTATGGCCCGCCCAACTCGGAAACTCAGGTATCAAAATGATCTCAGAGTTTCCCAGTAGTAAATATGATTTGAGAGGCCGTTCACGTCGAATTTCTGATTAGGAAACTCGTATTTACAATCATTCCGAAAGGACGTGAAGGCAGCATCCCTGTCAGCATCTGTCCCAGCTGTTTGGGCCAAAGCAGGGGAAATGCAGACACACTGATTAAGTGCAATTCTGTATTGGCACAAGGAATGTTTTTTTTTGCTCTGAGGAAGAAGTTCAAGCAGAGCAGGATTTGGTCTAGTTTGTTTGGAGTTCATTGTGAGTGTGTTTGACTTGAAAAGGATAAATTATTCAAATCACCGTTTGCTGGTAATGTCTTTTTCAGTGTTCAGAGAACAACCTGCCACTGTAAATGAACTAGAATAGTACATTCTGAGTACATTCATAACCTTTCCTACAATCTTTCCACTGTTTGATGTTTGGGTTTGCTATCCACTGTTGTATGTGTGTTTGCGTAAAGAACAGAGAATCAAAGATCACTTGCTTCCAGATGTTTCATTCAGACACGTGCCCCCTGGAACGCATAATAAAGACAAGACTCTTTGCCCTCCATGTGAGAAGAGACAGACATACCTATATCATAGAGACACTGATGTCCACAAACATTAGAAAACGGTTTACTTTTATCCATATCGGTTTAAAGGAAGGCACATATCTAACAGAACTCTTGGAAGTCATCCACTTGCGTCCAAGATTGTGCTCCATGTTTCATTCCAAGGTCAACATCAGTTGAAGGCATGACTGACTCCCATGGCAAGCTTAACAGCATGCCGTACATTTCTACGTTCATGATTAGGCCAAATCTACTGACCAGCTCATTGCCCTTTTCCAACTTCTTGCAGTTAAGATAAATATCTGCCTTAGAGGAATCTGGATGTTCAATTGACAGAACACACTGACATTTGTGCTCATATTTATTTCAATTTATCTTGATTTACTTGTGTAGCAATTTTAAAAAGTTCTAAAGCAGCTGAACAGAAAAGAGGAGATAAATAAAGAAGATAAATGGAAAAGCAAAGAAAAATAGCCTTGCAGTGAGCAAGCCAGGGGTAAGAGGAAATGCTGTAGCTAAAACAGTTGAGCATGGTGCTAGCAACATCAAGGTCTTGGGTTCGATCCCCAGGGAATGACAAAAATATAAACTGACAAAATATATACCTTGAGTTTAAAATCGTTAGAGATTTTGTTATATCATGCATTCTGTGGTATGCAAATATATCTGCGTAACATAGTACTACTTAAAAGTTATATACACCTTTGAGTGATAAGTATACATGCATGAATGAGAAAATAAAGAGTGGGACGCACTAAATAGAGTTAAAAAGTGCAATAAGCAGTGAAAAAGAACTCAATGCCATGCTCGTGCTGACTGACACACATACGAAGCACACACTCAGAAAGCGCCTCTCTCAGACAGCATGCGATCGCGTATTTGGGACGTGCATGATGTTTAATAAAGTTATTGAGAGCAATAAGCAGTGAAAAAGAACTCAATCCTCTGCTCACGCTCACTGACACATAGCCAAAGCGCGCGCACTGAAAGCCCCTCTCAACAGCATGCAATCGCGAAAACAAATCTCTTTCATGTTTTATTGTGCTTGAATAGTCAAATACGCACACAATTATGTCAAAATGCCCGTCGTGTGGCGTATTCACATAAACACAGTCGGTTATGTGTTAAATAAACGTAAACACTTGGGTGAAAACCGGATGTGTATCAGTATATTGGATCTGTGCAGTTGGTCTTAAACGGACAGCAGTCTAATTTACCTGCTGCTGTCTGTCATTATTAATGTTAATCACTCACTGCACTTGACTGAATCACTTTTGGATCTTTAATAAGAATCAGTTCATGTTTGATTGATACAATGAAGACTATGCAGTGTTTTATTTATACACTTTATTAAATTTCTGTAATATTTCTTACTACATGTTAAATAAACCTAGCCAACTGTAGCTGAATAAATAAAAATTTTATTTCATATTTATTTGTTCTGTTGTGTTTGTAATTTGCTTCTTTTTCTTATTTTATTACAAAAATAAAATAAAAATAGCAATATCGAGATTCATGTCGATATCATGAAATAAAATTTCTCATACCATGAAATAAGATTTTGGTCATATCGCCCACCCCTACCTTGAATGTAATGTAAGTTGCTTTGGATGAAAGTATCTGCCAAAATGTATGAATGTAAAGAGTGCCAGTGAAAAAGTAACAGTAAAGACATTTATAATGTCACAAAATATTTATATCAATTTCTATTCATCAAAGAATCCTGAAAAAAAATATCATGGTTTCCACAAAAATAAGCAGCATATGTAATCATAATAAGAAATGTTTCTTGAGCACAAAATCAGCATATTTGAAGCATATCTGAAAGATCAGGTGACACTGAAGACTGGAGTAATGGCTGCTGAAAATTCAGCTTTGCTGTCACAGTAATAAATTACGTTTTAAAATATATTAAGGATAAAACAGTTGTTTTAAATTGTAATAGCCTTACTGAGCATAAAAGACTTCTTTCTGTCCCCAAACTTTTGAACGGTAGTGTATACTAAAATCAAGCATTGCATCTCCTAGCAACAGCTGTACACAAAGCAGCACTGAGCTCACAAACACTGCTTTATCAGGCATATAACATGCTAGATTAAATGAAAATGACATCGAAAATTTTCTAAAGATGGACTTCCCTCAGAAATACAGTGATATAAAAACACCCGCGCCTCGTTTTGATTTTTAAACGTGAAGTATGTGCTCATGTTTATTCAACTAAGCCTTTTGGAAAATCCATCAGTTTTGATATTGTGGCTAGCGCCACAAATAAATAAATGTATGGGAAACACATCCCACAGCACAACCACCTGAGCCCAACTTCAGTCTACTCATCACCTTAACTTTAACTGCGTTTGTAGCCGGCACCATAGCCAGACTGATAAACACACACAGACCGGAAGTTAACTTCAGGCCAGGCGCGTGCGCCTGATCAAACCGTCTATATAAAGCTTGAAGCATCAGAATCGGCATCGGTATCGGCCGATCACCATGACAAGAAATCGGTACTCAGTATCGGCTGCAAAAATCCTGATCGGAGCATCTCTAATAGCCAACTCTATGTGTGTTTTTCACTTAATGAACATTGATTTAATGACAAATAATGTTTGTTTGTTTTCTTCCAGGGAGGGGGAGATTGTCCAGAGATGAGTATTGGAGCCATCAAGATTGCCCTTGAAATCTCCCTACCAGGGTCCTACATTTACGTCTTTACGGATGCCCGATCAAAAGACTACAAGTTGACCCACGACGTTCTTCAGCTCATTCAGCAGAAACAGTCACAGGTAATCAAATCATTCACTCGATTTCCAGCTACAATTTAGTAGCATTAATAAAATTTCCACCATGTTTGCTCTGTAAATGACGCCATGCATACAGTGCTAGCATGAAGATTTTTATATTGCAGCACTTCGTTCTTTATTTGTAAGTCACTTTGGATAAAAACATCTGCTAAATTAATTAATTTAATGTGATGTAAATTCATCTGGACATTTAGAATCGTGTACCAGAATACCACTAATGATCAGATTTTATGTGTGTGGGCAGGTGGTTTTTGTGTTGACTGGTGACTGTGATGACCGATCGCATATCGGCTATAAGGTGTATGAGGAGATTGCCTCGACCAGCTCAGGACAGGTCTTCCATCTGGACAAGAAACAAGTCAATGAGGTAAGACTACTGGGGGCTACTTGTTTGACATAACCAAAGAATATTAATTTGCTCTTTCTTTATGTTTTAGACAGTAACACAATGGATACATTCAATCTTCAAATTAATCTAGAAACAACATAAAGACAGTATATTTTTTAATACATCTTTAATACATATTTACAAATTTTATTTGAATGTAATTATGATGTGTTTTTTTATGACTGAAGGCAAGTATCACTGATACCAATACTACTGATGTCTGTCTCTATGAAATTGTTTTTTCCCCCTAATATTTAACCATTGACTATAGCCATTCAGCATTACAGTATAATTGAGAACTGTCAAACATTTATTAGACTTTAAAAAATAACAACTTCTAATTTAAGTGAACTTAAAACAATCTTCACATAAACCCATTATAATAAATGTCATATTTAGCTACCTGTGCCCTTCAACAAGTAGGAAATATACAGAAATTGAATAAAATTATCAAACACTAAATTCTAAATTAAATATAGATGAATCAAGCTACAAAAGTTATTGATTTCCTCTTTTTTTCTTTTTTCTTGTGTTCTTTGATTAACAGACATCACAGCAGCTGGGTTATTAGGTTATTTTGGCTACTTTAAGAGCTGCCGCTGCTGAACATGACGTGGATCTGACACGCATTGTATTTTCTCACAACTCTTTACCTTTTCTGACCCACTTCAGGTCTTAAAGTCTCTAATAATGTGCTGACGAGTTGAATGGGGTGTGTTAGATGAGGGAGACTCCAGGACAGTTTTGAAAACCACTGCATTTCAGAGACATGTGACTCATATGTAACAAATACTTACATGCACAGTTTTAAGGCAGCTTTAATCGCCTTTTTGGTTACTTCATGACTTAACTGATGATATAACTATGACTTTGCATGCTTGTAGTTTCTTTTGTGCTTTAATATGAAATGATATAAAGCTCCGCCACTGCATTTGTGCATGCAATTAAAGAGCACGTGCTACGAGCACAGTATAATGGCTGGCAGGACAGGAAAATTCTTTTTTACTGACATATGGCCTGACAACGTCTCATCTGACCGCAGTTCACTGTTGTTCTACTGAAGCTCCTCCGTCACCCCTGTACCTTTTCCGCGTTTGTTTGATTAGCGCCCGGCGTTCAGACCTCCCATTGTTTCTATGTTCTGTGTTCTGTGTTCTATGTTCCGTTTTCTGTGTGACCCTACCAAATAATCAAAAACAGCATTATATATCCATCAGTTATTTTGATGGACTTTTTTATCTTTTCACTGCAGGTGTTGAAATGGGTAGAGGAGGCAGTGCAGTCCTCTAAGGTTCACTTGCTCTCGACTGATCATCAAAATGGACTTTCAAACACCTGGCAGATCCCCTTTGACCCTAGCCTGAAGGAAGTGACTGTTGCTTTAAGCGGTCCCGCACCAAATATTGAGATCCGAAATTCTCAGGGTAAGGAGAACATCTTTGTCCTCTGTAATCTGATTACAGTATCCCAGAACAAACACATAGTGTAGACTGATGTAGAACTGAAGCATGTACATCTTGTGCTTCTAGGAGAACTTATCGGGATTAAGGAGGGTCTGTCTGAGCTCCTTCACATCCCTAACTCTGCCAAAGTCCTCAACCTCAAAGACCCAGCGCCAGGAATGTGGACCATAAAGGTGATGAACTAGTTTATTGTAGACGAAGATGCACATACACATTTCACAGGTCTTTTGTGTCAGTGTAGATGATTTAACTGTAACTGGTGGTTTTCCAGAAAGGTTAAGTTATTTCTTTTAAGTCTGTTTTATCTCCTCAGAATAAGGACAGATCGCAGAGTGATGGATAGGTACTCAAGGCCAAGGTTGTGTGGTGAAGTCATTTCTTTTAGACTATTATCTGTCCCGTGACAAAACAGGTTTATTTCAGCTATGCTCAGATAGAATGGAGTGTTACAATTTTTTATTATTTATAATACTGTTCAAAATTTTAGGGGTAGTAAAAAAATGTTATGTTTTTGAAAGAAGTCTCTTACACTCACCAAGGCTACATTTATTTAATTAAAAATAGAGTAAAAACTGTATATTGTGGACTATTATTACAAATTTGTATTTTTTTTATTTTAATATATTTTAAAATGTAATTTATTCCTGTGATGGCAAAGCTAAATTATTAGCAGCCATTACTCTAGTTTTCAGTGTTACAGAATTCTTCAGAAATTATTCTAATAAATAGGGATTATCGGTATCTGGCCCGATACTGAGCTCTTGTACTCGTACTCGTACTCGTTAAAATGCCTGATACCAAACGCCGATACCACACAGCATGTGATAAGTGCCATATTCAGACAAACAAACACCGACAACAGACAGCAGAATGGAGTTATTAGAGATTAAGGATGTCTACGAAGTATATGTATGCAATGAATATAATGTTAAACATTCAGTATTAACGCCTGTATAGCTGATGTGCGCGAGCTGATAAGCAAAGCACGCTGAGTGGATTGAGCGCTCGGCGGCGCAGATGCGCGAGCTTGTCGAGTGAATATACCTTTCTCACAGACATCACTGGAAAGTTGCCAGACTGTGCCTACACTGTTCGGTCGGATGTGTCAAAAACAAGTAAGTAAAACAATGCATAAGTTACTTAACGGTAGGGAGGGAGGGAGAGAGAGAGAGAGTGCGAGCGCACGCACTTCTGTTGTGTGATCTTTGATGTTCACTCACTTAGCACATGTATCATTTGGATTAAAACTAAATCGTAAAAATAAGACCATTTATAGGGGCATTCACTATAAACATCATTTATTTTTAACCTTAGGCATCACCGCCGCCTCGGGGGAACTGCGAGCGGGCACCGCCACCTCGGGAGGATCGCGAGCGGCCACCGCCGCCTCGGGGGAACTGTGAGCGGCCACCGCCGCTTCCGGAGCCTTGTGAGCGGGCACCGCCGCTTCGGGGGAACTGAGAGCGGACACCGCCGCCTCGGGGGAACTGCGAGCGGGCACCGCCACCTCGGGAGGATCGCGAGCGGCCACCGCCGCCTCGGGGGAACTGCGAGCGGGCACCGCCACCTCGGGAGGATCGCGAGCGGCCACCGCCGCCTCGGGGGAACTGCGAGCGGGCACCGCCACCTCGGGAGGATCGCGAGCGGCCACCGCCGCCTCGGGGGAACTGCGAGCGGGCACCGCCACCTCGGGAGGATCGCGAGCGGCCACCGCCGCCTCGGGGGAACTGAGAGCGGCCACCGCCGCTTCCGGAGCCTTGTGGGCGGACACCGCCACTTCTGGAGCCTTGTGGGCGGGCACCGCCACTTCTGGAGCCTTGTGGGCGGGCACCGCCGTTCGGAGGCACTGCGAGCAGACACCGCTGCCTCGGGGACTCTGCGAGCAGACCACGCCGCTCGCACCGACCTCAGCGGAGGTTCCTGCACGCTGCGTACCAGCCCGCGATGATCCAGGAACGGGCGTGAGGTACTGGGTGCAACAGACGAGGTCTCTGACGCCCCTGGGATGGCCGCCTCGGGAGAACTGTGAGCAGGCTCTGCAGCCAGCTCCAATAGATTTTGGTTTGACTGTATCTATTTGATAAATGAAGTTAACCAACTAACATTATACATACTCTTTTGGTTTCTGTACCCAATTTTTTTTTTAAATGTACAAATGCAATAAAAATATCAGTATCGGTACTCGGTTTCGGCAAGTACCAAAAATAAAAGTATCGGTATCGGGCGAGTACTGGAAAAAGTGGTATCGGTGCATCCTACTAATAAGCTGATTCGCTGCTCAAGAAACATTTCTTATCAGTGTTGAAGACAGTTGTGCTGCTTAATTATTTGAAATAGAATTTGATGTAACAATGTATAGGTCTTTATTGTCACTCTAGATTCAATTAATGCCTCATTGGTGAATAAAAGTAATTTCTTTAAAAAAAAAAATTACCCCAAACTGTAGTGTATATCTGTTATAAAACTTTGAAGCTACTAGGGAGTGCAGGCATCTCATTGTTGGATATCAAATGTCAGGTTTTAAAAATTATTACCATAATTAACTGTAATCCTGTATGAAACACAAAAAATTATATTTCTATATGAACAGTAACTTTAATGGGTTTACTAAAAGTTAAAGAGTATTGTAGTCCCATACATCATTACCTCAAAAAGTAATCTGATAGTAATTAATTTCTATGTTCAGAGTAGGTTATGTACCACTTGTCACCTGAGTATGAAGTTTTTTTTATACTTTGGCTATGTAAATTGTTCTGTTGCATGTAAATAGCATAGAAAACAATGGCTAAAATTCCTTTAATCCCCTAATGCTCAGTTTTCCAAATCTTCTCCAACTTTGTATTTATTAAACCTTTTGTATCGTTAACAGAATCACTTTTAATTCTCTCCTGACCATCAGTGCATTTATAAACATAAATGCTCAGATGGCCCATCTCTTACAAGAACATGAACTGAGACAGAAAAACTCCTTGTATTTATTTTCCCCAGTACAACTTTAATTAATGTGTTTAAATAATGCCAGTGTTTGTCAGAAAGCATGCAGATTGTGACCACTGTCTCGTGTTGTGGTGGCGTCTGACTGGGTTTTCTGCCTCTGAGTTGTTTTAGTTTGGATTAGTGAATGTTTGGCCTGAATTTTGCTTGGCAGGGCTAATTCAAGATGGGTTTTAAAACCTCAGGATGAATGGATATAATCTAATCTTAATCTTCTGTAAATTGCTCTACGAAGGTCTTTCCCTTGAATCTCTTAAATGCCCCTTTATCCCCATGTCCCTTGTCTTTCCTTCTCTCTCCTCAACATCTCTCAGAGGAATCCTTCAGGATCTTCTCATCATTCTTGGCGTCATATCATGCAGTGCTTCATGGCCCATGGTAATTCTTTAGGATGGTTGTAATTTTAAAAGAATGCAAGCAGAGGATGGGTCGTCATGGTTTGCCCTGGAGCACTGAGCTGCAGACAACATCAAGCGTATGCCAGACCCTCAGCACCAAAACAGTCATAAAGGGCAGCGCAAAACAGCAGGGATCATGTTTAAATGACTTGGACTGTTCCATCTGCCAAAAGTGAAGAAAGAAAGCGAGTCATTCTTAATGTTCGAGAATTTCAAGTGTGCTGTATCTGTGGATCTTGAGCCGACTGTCATCATAAATTAGTTTTGTTGTGCTTCTTCCGTGCAACATGCTATGAAAAACAAGTTGTGTCATTACAATTGAATGCTGTTATCTTAACAAATACAAATAACTTTCTATTTGTTTACTTTTTTGTGTTGTTGTCAATTTAACCTCAGACGTCCAGTGAGGGAAGGCACTCAGTCCGTATATCGGGCCTCAGCACCATCGATTTCCGAGTAGGCTTTTCCCGAAGGCAAACATTGGACTTTAAAATGACATCCAGCAGGCCAGTCCAAGGTGAGTTAGTGTTCAAGAAGTTTGAAGTCATAGAAGGCACAAAATGCAGTTAAAACAGGATTAATATTGTGAAATATTATTACAATTTAAAATAATTGAAATACTTTAAAAATTTAATTTATTCCTGTGATGGCAAAGCTGAATTTTCAGCAGCCATTACTTCAGTCTTCAGTGTTACATGATCCTTCAGAAATAATTCTGATATGCTGATTTAGTTTTCAAGAAACATTTCTCGTTATTGTCAGTGTTTAAACCAGTTGTGCTGCTTAATATTTTTGTGGAAACTGTGATACATTTTTTCAGGATTATTTGATTAATATAAAGTTCAAAAGAACAGCATTTATTTAAAAAAAAAATCTTCTGTGTCCTTCTTAAAAACCTTATGTGTCCTTGCTGAAAATAAAATAAATAAATAAAGAAATAAATCTTACTGACCCCAAACTTGTGTTTCTGTCTGGACCACACACACTGTCAAATTTATGAGGTCAACATAGTGGCTGTGTACTTGAGAGCATTTTAAATATGTTTTGGTTAACCTTTCTAACCTCCATGCTCTTTCCCACAAACACACACACACAGGAATCCCCACATTTATACTGCTGAACACCACTGGACTCTCCCCTCCTGCTCGTGCTGATCGTCTGGAACTCTTGAGCATCACTGGTGATGTAATGAAGACGCTGCCCATCCGCTACTTCCCTGACCGACGCCCTTATGGCATTTGGAACATCACTGAGTTTATTCCACCCAAAATTGCCTTCTTCCTGCGAGTCACTGGCTATGACCATGATGGTTTTGTCTTCCAAAGAGTGTCCAGTGTCTCCTACTCCAGCATTGTGCCAGGTCAGATTAGTGTAGATAGATAAAACCACAGAATAGTCAATCCAAGTATCATATAGGTGTTTTTTCTTTGTATTTTACTATATGTTACTAGTGTGTTTTGTTCTTATTTTTTAGAAGCACCCAAAGTAAGCATGCCCACTCATACCCCTGGTTACTACCTGCAGAAGGGGAGTATTACGTGCTTTGTGGATAGCCTGATCCCCTATACTGTGCGTTTCACCAGGGAGGGACTACGCCTGGGTGTGGACCAACTCTTCAGGTAGTGCTAATGTAGTCGACATGTTGTGCAGTGTGACCTACACTATCATTCCAAAGCTTGGGGTCTGTAAAAATTATTATTATTTTTTAAAGTTTTTCAAAAAAGTCTCTTATGCTCACCAAGACTGCATTTTTTAATTTTTCTTTTAATAATTAAAAAAAAATAATAATAATATTGTGAAATAACAAATTTCTGTTTTAATGCATTTTAAGACATAATGTATCCTTGTAATGGCAAAGCTCAATTTAGTGGATCTTTTCTGAATACTTAGTTACTAGGTCACTTAACAGGCTCTTTTAATTCTGTGCTCAAGGGCCCAATGCTGATAGCCTAATCATTTAAATCTTTGCAATCTTTCTTTTAAATCTTTTGTGTTTATTCGGGAAAGGATTTATTTTATATGGCTCTACATTTTTATAATCTCTTTAGGGAGTCTGCTAATGCATCATGGGGAATCCCTCAGGTATCCCTGAAAGACGAGGGCTTTTATGAGTGCATTGCCATCAGCAGTGCCGGAACAGGACGGGCTCAAACCTTCCTTGATGTTTCTGGTTAGAATGTCACCTTTCATTTTCTACTACATTATAGCCTGTTATTATCAGTAACATTAGCAGACATGGTAAGATACACTATAACGAAGTTGACATGAATGAGTTCTGTTATTCAAAGTTTGCAAAGACTCAGAGAGATGCCCACCATTAGAAGAGCACTGAAGCATGCTGCCTGTGCATGACTGAAAGGTCAGGCATTTCAACCTTATGCACTGGTGCATAATAGATAACATGTGAGGAATACATATGAGGCAAATTATTGAGATGTCCCACATCTGACATTCCTAGAATGTCTCTCTCATATTTTCTTGTGAGTCCACTTACATTTGTGTGAGTTCAATCTACCCAGCCAGAATCCCAGTGTGATCGGCTCCAAAACTCTGCCCCCATTTCACCCAAAGTGGAGAAAGCACTGGATTCCTCAGATGAAATGGCCCATTATAGTCTTTGGTTTTATTTCATGCTCTGAGTAACAGACATGTGTTGCCCATGAAAAATCTCATGCGTGTGAGTGAGTGAGTGAGTGTAGTTTTGAGTTCAGGAAATGATCATTATTTTTGCAATTCAGTTTGGTGATGCTAGTGGCACAAAAATGTCACAGTTAAGCTTAAACATTTTTAGTTATTTGAATTACAGCAATAGAAGATTAATACATTGTAAAAAAAATGTCCACCTCTTTCAACTTAAAAACTTAAGTTCAGGTGCTGCCTTAAGATTTAAAGTATAACCAAATTGGCTATATGTCATTTCAGCTTAAATAATATTAAACTAATATAATTCAATATAAACTAATAAATAAATTTAAGTCGATTTAGTTTAACTTGAATAAATTTAAGATAAATTAATTTGATGCAGTGTCTCAAAACCTAATGAGCTGCCTACTGTACATAGCATTTTTGGGCATGATGGACTCAAGCAAATGTGACTATTAAAGGTGGGTAATCGATTTTTCAAAAACGCTTTAGAAAACTGATTCGGGCCGAATAGCAAAACAAACTTGTAGCCAATCAGCAGTAAGGGGCGTGTCTACTCATGATGTGGAGGAGAGAGCGTTCAGTGCACGGGACGGACATTAGCGAGCCAAGCGACAGAAAGATAGAGATGGCGGATAAAAAACAAAAGAGGAAAACGTCTGCGGAACAAAAGAAGGCTTACGATAAGGCAAGAAGTAGGACCCGTGTAAATATCAGATCAGCTTTCCAGCGCTGGAGAGAACTCAAGGAGCGGAAGGACGCCGAGGTTGCTTTGTTTCTTCTCAATAGGTGAGTAACACCGTGTCTACAACAACTAAAGTCTGCCTACACTGGACGCGAGAAAGAGGTCAAACGACCGTTGAAAACCATTTGAAATCGGTGTCAGCACGTCATAAATAGAATGCAGCAGCAGTTTTCTGTCGGGGATTTGTCGTGTCTTGCCACGCCGCATCCAGTGTAGACCATATATATGTATACAGCATCACTGATTATAATGAGTTCTATAGTATTTTGTCGCGCCGCGCCACTCGCGTCCGGTGTAGACCCGGTGTAACATTGGTTTTGCTTTGTTTCACAGAACTAATCGTTACCTGGGTTGCGTACGTATGTGTGGGGTGGAGCTATCAAAATAGGGGCGAGACCCTTTTGGGGTAGGGGCGTGTTTGTTTTGGTGTTTTCAAATGTCAACATTGGCTACCGAAATCGCTTACCCCACCTTTAAGGTCTGTTCACACCAAGGTGATTATTTGGTGCAAAAATTTGGTGCGTTACATATTTTAATATGTTCAGACAAGCACAAACATTTGCAAGATGTTAAAGGGGTCATATGATGCTTTTTTAAAGATCATT
>NW_015661612.1:2314230-2339565 GCF_001515625.1 Sinocyclocheilus rhinocerous | reverse complement strand
TGCACATTTGGGTGCATTATGCAAATATTTCCACATAGTGGGGTAGATATGTGGGGGCGTGTTAGAATGAGCCGTTTTAGGGGGGCGTGGCAGAGTCTTAACTTAAATAAAGAATATCTCTTTGGTTTTGAGACTTTAGTCTTTGCAACTTCAGGGATCTTATGTATGCACAATCAGCTTGTAACACTCCAAAGAGAAAGGAAAACTTGAAATCGCATCATATGACCCCTTTAATGCAGATTTTTTTTTTTTATGTAGAAAAGTTCTAATCTCTTTTCCATCACACTGCAAAGAAAACTGGCCGACTAATATCACCATTTTTGGTCATATGCCCAGAGCTGCTGCTCCTGCATAACTACAACTTGGTGGCACTCACGAACAGTCTATTTTGCTAAGCAACAGTAAACTAGTCTTGTATTTGGTGTTGTTTGATAAACACCATAGCGAATACAGAAATCTAAATGGTTTGAAAGCATGTAAATACTGTTGGACTTCCTATATTCTTTGTGACAAGCGGGCATCAGAAACAGAAGGTTGCACAGCGCTTTGTGTACCAGGGTAAATGGGGGTAATTCTGCTTTTCCTTAAGTGCCTACTGTTAGAGAGTGAATTTGCATTTTCATTCAGTCTGTATGCCGGTTTTTTATTTCTCGCTTTGATCTAAACAGACAAATCTCACAGCAAAATTTGACCGAAATTTCATGCTAAATATTTACGCACTGTTTAGGTAGGCTGCAATTTTGAGACACGGCTAATATCCTCATATCACTGCAATTAGATTTTGATATGAGATTTTGTACTTGGAAGACAGATCAGAATTTTTATTACCTAACATTTCAATAAGAGAGAAATATTTAAATGTTTGGTTTTGTATTGCACACGGGCTGCAAAAATAAACAGGACTGTATCCTCATGGGAGTGTGGTTTTGGAAACCAGACCCCACACTGTCCCAGACCGTGATTACACAAACTTCTTGGACAAATAGCCTCACTTCCTGTCTTCCGGCTCCTCTCTGCTGTCTTGGCTTTATGGTGAGATACTGCCTTAAAAACACCCAGGGTTACTTTAGAGTCTGGGATTAAGATCCCATTCACCTGGAATGGTCACCTAGAACTTATGTTTCACATATAGGTTCATTGTTGACCACAGGTTTATCCCTGTCCCATTTTCTGAGCTGTTCCCTGACTGTGCTGTCGCTGGGCCAGTGACATGATTAGCAGGAGTGACAGGAAAAACCTCCCTTATGAAATTTATGTGTCTTCCTGTATAAATTCCCCACTTATGCCCTAATCCACACATCTGTCAACACCCTCCCCATTTCCCTTCGCATTTCAGACTCATTGCACAGACTCTCAGATCTGTAGAGTTCACAGACATCCAAAGACCTTATGAGAACTCACAGACAAAAACAATTAATGAAGGTGAACTGTTACAAATTAGACTGTTGAATTCAGTTGCTCTGGGATAAACAGGTTTATCATCACACTTTCTTGACTGTGTATTTGTGCAGAGCCTCCTCCAGCTATCACGGTGCCCTCCAATGCAACTGTGTCTCCCGGTGCAAATGTCATTCTGACGTGTCTAGTTGCCAGCACGGTGCGCTTTAACCTGACTTGGCAGCGAGGGGACGTGGATGCCAGATTGGACCATCGGATGCGTGTCACCGCCAACCTATCCTTGGAAATCCAGCGAGTCACTCCTGATAATGTCGGTTGGTACACCTGCATCGCAGCCAATGAGGGTGGAGTCTCTGCTTCTCGTGTGTACCTCAATGTGCAAGGTAAGTGTATCTGTGTGATTTTTTGTGTTTTTGATAAAGTGTGAATGATTGCAACAGTTTTACCACATTTAAGAGCATAAGTGTATGGGAATGAAAAAGGGAGGGCATATTACATACCTTACCAGTTTGGCTAATGAATATTAATTAGGTAATGAAAGGTTTGCTAAGCATAAGAAGAACAGTTTATTTCTTGTGCATTCATTCTGCCAGTGCAATATTGTGATTATAATCACAATGAACATTTTATTTTACTCATTAGAATTTTACTAATTTTAATAATTCTAGTTGTTATTATTGACCCAAAGATGAGCAGTTCATAGTTTTATTAAACAGTCACATTCTTTGTCCACTAGGTGTGTTTAAACGGCTAAGAGCTCTTCGTACTTTTAATACATGCATAGAAAAACCGATGCCACAGGGCTCTTGGCAGCTCACTCTTCCACTTCTCTCTAGCACAAGATCTGTTTTCACTGCAGCCTTGCTGTAATATTTCACTGTAATATTTTATAGCACTTGTGAAAGTGATTTATGCTGGTCTTGCTCACTGTTTGCGATCCTGCAGTTTCCATTGAAACAGGCTCTAAACCCCTCTCTTACACTGAATTAAGAAGACTTCCTTCGACAGTGCACAACCCTGGCAAATCACTTTGCTTTCTCTCATTGGGGAAAATAGCCATTTCGTGTGAAAGAAAAATGACAAATGAGATCACAAATGAGAAGAGAAATGGCTTTTGTAACAGAACAGAACAGAACTGAGGTATAATGGATCGTTCACACAAAACACGTTTTTGCATTGCACTGCGCTGCGTTTCAATTTTCTTTCTACATAAACATACACTAGATGGACGTGTTTGGCCATTTTACTCACACCTCACATCTTTTGTTGTGTCTAACATGACACTGCATTTTAAAAGACCTTGCTTATTTATTTATTTTTTTCCACTGCCCTGTGTCTTGCATTTTTCTAAGGAAGCCTCTCATAACACCCAACCAAACATATACATGAAAAAGACATTGAGCTGAGTTTCTAAGAGGTCATGAAGTATTTGTCCTCGCTGACCTTTTGTGTTGCATATCGCTTACAGAATCAACACTAGCCTGCTGTTTCTCATACTGAGGCAATTTTTTTATTAGTCATGCTCTGTTGTAATGAATTAGAAAAAGCTGTTTTGATTTAAAAATATGGAGTTTGGAGGTAATATTGATAGATAGATGTGACTTGATATTGTCCTTGATGATGATGAAATGTGTCAAGCCCCTGAGGGCCCCAGCAGGGCCGGGCTTGAGTTTTATTTGCAGGAGAGCGGGAGTGACATTAACTGTATAATTTTACCTCATTGTTGAGCGATGAGTCTCTTAGTTTTCCATAACATTCTTTCCCAAGACCTGAGGAACGGGTTTTCCCTGCACCCCATTTAAATTCTCTCTGTCCCTGTTTCTGCCCTGTCTCATTTCTGTCTCTCTTTAGGTTTATTTTCTTGCGTCTGTGTCATTTTTTTCTGTCTTCTTCTCTTGAGATTCTGTAAAGTAGCTTTATAGACACTGTAAAAAATGCTTTACCAAACAAAGCATTTATTATAGTGCATACACATTTACATACGTATACACACCATTTTAAAATAATACAAAATTAAATAAAATGAAGTAAAAAATTACTAAAATTACCAAACTAAGAATTAATATTTAAATGATGTCGAAATAATTAAGGCATTTTTATAATTTGGCATATTATATTATATATAGAAAATATATAGACAGTTTCTGACAATCTCTCTCTGTCTGTTTTTCTCTGTCTCATTCCTTCTTTATAAATCTCTGCTTCCTTTTCCCTTACCCTCTATTTTTGTCCTGCTGCTACACTTTAAGCCACTTCAATTTTTTTGTGCCAGTCTTTGGCTTTTTAAACAGCTGTCACTTTTGTACTGACAAAGTGCATGTATATATGTGTGTGTCTGTGTGTTGTTGTGTGTAATCACCACCTGCTGGGATTCCTGTGCTGTCCTAGTCATTATGGGCCCTTTTGAAGTGGGACTGCTGACACAGTGATGCCTGTCCAGTCCAAAGAGTCATCTGCCCTAATCCTTTACACAGCATTTCTTTGACCTGCACTGTCCTCACACACTGTTTACAGCCTCAGTCCCTGTCAGATGTACATCTCTGTGTTCAGAGGGTTCGGAGAACCCTTAGTGAAACTTTAGTGTGAAACTTTTCCTCCAGCGATCTTCCTTTTCCTGCAACTGATTAAATAGATTAAAGATTCAATATATTTGCAAGTATTTATTTATTTGTTTGTTTGTTTAATTACATTAGAAAACCATTTAATGTTGCTACAAAAATTTTACTATAAAAATAGCAACAACTGTTGCAATCTACTGCAGTTGCACTACTCATATTAAGTGTCCTTATTTAAGTGTCCAGATTGACGGTGCTGCCTCAGAATCTGCAAACAAAAAATGTGTCTTAATCTTTATACCAGACCTGTAGGCATTCAATTTGCTTAAACTGTAGAGAAACATATTTAACTATTTGTAATGATTTGAATTAGAGTAACCTCAGGCAAAGAAGTGTAGATGAGGAGGTGTTGTTAAAACCGAGCCTTTAGGCAGACCAAGTCTATTAGAGTACAATTTAGTGAGTAAGACCTGGATAATTACAGCTTTACTACTAGACACAAAGTGACCTCTTTACAGCAATGCTTTAACCGCTCGAGCATGCAACATACACTGGCTCTCCCGTGTACAACAGACTCACAATTTAATCATGACAAAGTAGGGTTCTGGAAATTACGTCACTCATTCCAGTCAAGCTTTCCATTTGAAATACAGTAGACAACCTGGAAGGCTCTGTTACCATTATGTGCAGTTAGTCATGTTACTGATACTCAAGCACTTAAGCAGTGACTTGCTCTGTTCCAAAACTTGGTGAGCTGCATACAGAAGCAGCATTTTATCCTGTTACAAAATGTAGGCAACTCCATTATTCTGCCTACTGAGATATCTCATTTTAGCTAAGATACCTTTTATTCTAAGGCAGCATTGCATGTATTCTTAATTGAGAAGGCAATCCTAGAAGTCATTGTGTCAAGGTCAGTTTAAAAATAAATTCAAGGTGGTGGACAAGGTGAGAGAGTTGATTCTCCCCTGCGTTATTTGAAAGCTGCCTATGTAGAGCGTTCTAAATTAAATCACTTATGCTGCCATTTAAGTTAGGACGCTGTCTTAGAAAGCAGCTGTCTATGTAGGCAACTTACTAGGTTTTGGAACAGAGCTATTGTGTGTATTTCCTGTCTCTGGCCATGATGTTACACATCCTGCTCTGCTGGGATATGGGACTGGAGGTCAGAGAACAGTGGAGACACACATGAGATTGGCTTCAGTAGTGATAAAACACTCTCATTCAGCAGGGGCTGAACATCATGAATTGATCAAGTGCATGCTCAGCTTCAGCAGCTAAGAGAATCTGGAACCAATAATCCCACTTTAGTATTTCTGTAAAACAGAAGAAGGTATGATAGGAGAATTGCTGTGAAATGTGTTTGGCTGGGTCTAGAATCATATCATGGGTATAAAGCAGGACCGTTTTAAATGGGTATTGTGGAGACCACATGTGAACATTAGATGCAGTTATGTTCTTTACAAAAACATATATAAAGTTAAGATTGGACTAATGACTAAATATCTGTTGATGAATGTAATTGTATGAGGTATTTGTAAATCTCATCCGACCATTTGATGGGTCAAATATGACCTGGCAAATAAATAATAAATTTCCTTCAGTACAATTCTCAACCTTTAGTGGTGGTTCTCAACCTTTTTGACACTAAGGCCCTCCACTGTTCACAACAATTTTTGAATGCCCTGTGACTTTTCCAGTTTTTATTGATTTATTGAATAGGCATAAAGGATAAGGATTTTTTACAAATCTATTTTTAATTTATACCCGATAAAATATTTTAAATGTAAAAATGTCTATTCATTATAAAAAATCCCATGGACATAAAATTGTATTCATTAACATGACGTTTACTGACCTAGAAATCACAGTTTTATAATAAGGTTAAATACAGGTTTTTTTCAAGTCTGTGGTAATCCTGGTTTTTCAAAGAGAAAAAATGAATTATAATAAGAAATGTCTTAGTTGTTTTGGCATATTTTAAAGGGGACATCGAATTCCCATTTTCCACAAGTTGGTATGATTCTTTAGGGTCTTCATGAAATGTCTGCAACATACTGTACTTTGGTTAAAATTCCTCAATGGTCGTGTAAAAAAAACACCCTTTGTATCTTGTCAAAAACAGCTCAGTTCACAGTGACCCATTTCCGTGCATGTCTCTTTAAATGATAATGAGCTCACCCCACCCCTCTCTTTACCATCAAAAACAAAACTAATCCACTGCGTCCTCAGTGGCTCTGATGTCAGGAGAAATTGAAGACTTTTTTACATCCAACTACAAAAAAACAGCATTGCTTACAAGACATGTCGCCACAGCTGCTCGAGCGCGGAGAAAACGGCGGACAGTGTACAACTGTCTGAGGGCGGAAATATGCTAATACGGGACAGTCTGTCCGCGGTCATGGGTGGGGCCTGAGCAGTATGATGTCATACTCCTCCGAAAATCACAACGGCTTGATAATTGAGACTGTTTAAGTTTTTTGGGGATTAAAAAAAATGAGTGAATTGATTTTTATCATTGTAGGGTGGTTGTGTCCAAGATACATTTTTATCTAAATACCATAAAAAGTTAATTTTGCATCCGATGTCCCCTTTAAATTAAGTCATCTTTAGGCCCCCTTGGAAGTTTGCTGAGGCCCCATAGTGGACCCTGGTCCCCTGGTTGAGATTCACTGCTTTAGTAAATTTCAGCTGTGTTTGTTTGTACAAAATTTGTTGCCACGGTACATTTACACAGCAGCTGCTATGGTGTTCTGTTACCAATCATCATGATCGACTTCTTTCATGCTAGAACCACCAGTGGTGACTGTTGACCCACAAAACCAGACGTTCCGCACTGGTCAGGAAGTTTGGATTAGGTGTTCAGCCAAAGGCTACCCCTTACCCATGGTGGTGTGGACACACAATGATATGTTCATTATCGGCTCCAGCAGGTAAAAAAAAAAACCCCCACAAAAGCCTTACTTTTGAATCTGGTTTCTATGTGTTAGCTTTTACTGTAGTCTGTTGTACTCTTCTTACCCAGGCACAGAATGACTCCTGATGGCACACTGGTCATCAGGAACGCGGGGCTGAAGGATGCTGGGACATACGGCTGCTTGGCGAGTAATGTTGCAGGAACAGACACTCAAGCTGCCATCGTCAGCTACATCGGTCAGTACAGAGAACAATTGCGTAACACCACTAAATGAAAGCAATAAATCCCAAACTATAGGTCTAAGATAGTGTTTTTACTCAACTTTACTCAAATGCTCAACTTCTCTCAACTTAAAATAAGTGAGACATTTGACATATTCAGTCCCACCCTTGTGGTTATATGCTAGTCTTTAATTAAGTTTCCTGTGATCTTTGCCTCTCTGTAGAGTCTCCACAGGTGACAGTCCCTCACTCTGACCTGCTGATTGGTCTAGGACAGATGACTATTTTGGAGTGCAGGGTCACGGGAGTTCCACATCCGGCCATCCTGTGGTACAAAGGTCAGCTAGTGTACTCCTTAACTTGTGGACATCTTTCTGTCATTTACGCACTGTTTCCATTTTAATAGACACCATCAGCCCTAATGTACTGTATGATCTTCAGGTGACGTGCAGTTGAAGCCATCTGCAGTTTTAAGTATGGACCCTCAGCGCGGCATTCTGAGCATTCAGCAGACTCAGGACACAGATGCAGGAGAATATACGTGTGTGGCTATAAACTCAGCTGGCTCAGCACAGGGGTACATCACTCTGGACGTAGGCTGTAAGGCTATATTACATATCCTTCATTTGAATTAGGGTTCCCCCACTTCCAAAATCCTCTGATTAAATTGCATAACCATTAATCATTATGTACAAGGTTGTATATTTTTAATGCATTTCAATGTAGCAGGGCCTGTGAAACATTTACATGAACCTTAAGTTTCTTTTAGCTTTGATTGAAGTTGACTTGATTGTATTTTTGTTTAACACAAATTTTCCTTTTTTTCAGCTGCCTATTGAAGACCCCTACTGTATGAATAAATATATCAGACTATTGTTTTGTTCTTTATTCTGTATTCCACAGCTGCTCCTCAGTTCACACGAAAGCCTTCAGATCTGTCTGCTGATATCGGCACAAACATCACCTTGCCATGTCATGCACAAGGCCACCCAAAACCCCAACTCTCATGGAGAAGAGAGGACAACGTCCAACTCTTCTCTCAGCATCGCGGTCCCAGTACTGTCACTCACAAAACTAATGGGGACCTTTTCATCACCAGTCAGTGTCTCCCTTTTACTTTCACTCTCTCTATGCCTGTTTAAAATACCAGTTTTCTTTATTAATTTTTTTAAATTAATGCCTAAATAAATATAATTTTTTAGAGAAATTCAGCATTTTATGCATTAAAACTAAATATTTTTCTTTTGTTCCATTTCTTAATAGATTTTTTTTTGTCCTTTGCCTTTTAGGCCTCTGGATAGAGGATGAGACCACCTATGTGTGTGAAGCTCAAAACCACTTTGGCAAAATCCAGGCCAAGGCCAAAGTTACTGTTACTGGACTCGGTACGATATCTGAAAAAACTGTTCAGTCATAACTGCAGCATATGTTTAATGTTTATGCTGATCCGTCTGTCAGCAGGTCACTTGAGGGAAAAAGCTGCTCTGGGATATTAATTGTTTTGCACTTCCTTTATCTTAGTCATATGTACATTTTCTTGGCCCGAGGCCCATAAGCTTGAGTTTGCAAGGTGCTCAGAAGCTCAGTTTGATGTTTGAGTCCATATGAAATTATTAGGCTCAGTGGTACATGTGTTTTTGGTTAAGAGAGATAGGATGTTATAATAGGCCAAAACCAGAGTAAGTTCAAATTAATTCTCTGTGGCGAGGGATATACCACACCAGATGTGAGTACTAAAACATGCATAATGCATTGCAGTGTGTATACTTTGGTTATTAGATTCCGTTTATGTATTTGAGGTTGTTTAATTACATTGTAGATGTTAAATGAATGCATTTGTATGTGTTCGACGGAGCTCATGCATGCGTGCATGCCTTTGAGAATACATACACAAATACTCAGCTTTGCCCTCAAAGAATCAAAGGACTTCAGGCATCCTTTCATACTTTTGTCTTTGATCAAAGAGTTGGAGACCCAGCAGTGGCTCACAGTCCATTTCTAGCATCTGTGAAGTTCTACTCTATGAGTTCTGATCCCACAGGATGACGTCAATCAGTTGAGTCCTTACCGCACTGGCCTGCTTCAACGTGAGCCTGGCAAAAAAATTACCCTTTTACATGCATCTAAGAAAATGGCTCATTCCAAGGTTTTTGCTCCTGGTGCCATTTTGGAGAATATCCGCTGAAATATCTTATCTTAAAAATATCTTAATTTGTGTTCTGAAGATGAACGAATGTCTTGCGGGTTTGAAACGACATGAGGGTGAGTAATTAATGACAGAATTTTCATTTTTGGGTGAACTAACCCTTTAAAATATAATTTGGCCTGATATAAGGTCAGATTTTAGCTAAAATAAGCGAAACGTACGATAAAATTTCCCCTTCTCTATAATATCAGAGTACATATTTGTGTAGTTTAATAGGTTAAATAAATAACCTAATGTGTATATTTAAAAAGAAGGCTAAAAGAAACACATTTTCGATCCCCACAGTTTACACTATGACTCATATAAACACTGAAAGCTTCAAAGTCTAAGTATAATCGCAAAATCCTCATCAAGGGTCATTTGGTTTTTTCATATTGAAGTACACACTGAGATCAGAAGTGTCTCCAGTGCAGGCGTATCTCTGTGTGTGAGGGAGTGACTGTTTTTTGTGGTCCTGTAAAAACAACATAAAGATAAAGGTCACTAATGTGGTCTTGCAGTGTGTCTCAGCCGTCCTATAATTCTACTCTGCTAAGCTCTAATACCTCAGTGACAGTTTTTATGTGTATTCCAAGGTATCCATGGAAATTTAACAAGCAAACCATCAGAGGTGTGGCCAGTCCACTGAGTTTTCTGTGTCAGTGTTTCCAGTGGAGACTTATCCATCCTCTGTCTGATTGAATCAGGAGAATCCCATCTAAAATAATTTGGATTATGATTTAAAAATCAATTTTCTCGTCTTGAGGGTAAAGGTTAATAGGATGCACCTCAGGTTTTGGTGTGAATAGCTAAATTTGTCAGTGTGGCATATGTAATGGGTGGACTTTTTTAAAACTAACATATTGAAACTATCTTTCAGAAACTGCAGCATTCTCATAAACACTACTGTTCAAAGTTTGGAGTCTGTAAGATTTTTTAAAAGTTTTAAAAGCTTATGCTCACCAAGACTGCATTTATTTGATCAAAAATACAGTAAAAACAGTAAAATTGTAATATTATTAGTTAAAAATGTAATTTATTCTGCAAATTTGAATTTTAAGCATCCATTACCCCAGTCTTTAATGTCACATGATCCTTCAGAAATCATTCTAATATGCTGATTTGCTGCTCAGGAAAAAAATCTTATAATTATCAGTGTTTAAAACATTTGATGAATAGACAGTTCAAAAGAACAGAATTTATTTGAAATAGAAATCTTTTGTATAAATGTCTTTACTTTCACTTTTGATCAATTTAATGCATTCTTGTTGAATAAAAGTATTATTTTCTTTGAAAAAAAAACAAATCTTACTGACTCCAAACTTTTAAACAGTATTGTTTATCTCTGTAATACTTCAATTAAACTGTATATCACCATCCTAATGTGTGTATTTTGTGTGCAGTGTCTCCTTTGATAGCTCTGAATCCAACAGTGGTCAGTGTGATACAGGACCAGCAGGTCACTCTCCCCTGTGTGTTACTTACTGGAAACCCCCTTCCTGAGAGACACTGGCTACATGACAATGGATTAGTAAGTTAACACATACAAACTCAAAGGCCTGTGCATTTCATGCTGTCTTTAAGTAATTCCACATCACAATGATTAAATGTGATTTAAATGTATGCATGTGTGTGACCACTTGTCAGGTTACATCAAGTCCATATGTGACTGTGAGACGTGATGGTAGTCTACATATAGAACGGGTCAGTCAGCAGGATGGGGGGCAGTATACCTGTTTGGCCGAAAACGTGGTGGGATCCAGTAACCGTACGACTATACTAAATGTCTATGGTAAGATGAAAAACGAAAACATAAACACTCAAATACACTACTGTTCAAAGTTTTTTTTTTAAAGAAATTAATGCTTTTATTCAGTAAGGACATATTAAATTGATCAAAAGTGACAGTAAAAGCAAACCAGGGGAAACTACCTCGGCACCGGATTACGTGGAGCGACTGAAAAGTTTCAGACGAAAATGAATGGCAACTGTGATGCATCCTCGGAACTTCCCTAACGTTACACTGTCTGTTTATACTGGAGAACATGGATGGACAATAATGGAACCGTGTTATCATAGGTCTGGCTGTATTTTTCTTCCTTTTTTTTTTTTGTAAGTAACGTTACAGTTATTCACGTAAACCTGGGTAGGTTTTTTTTTTTCTTTTTTCTTTTTTTTTTCAACTCATTTCTTTATTCTCTCAGAAGTTTGTATTGTATCTTTTGACTTCCTTGACATAAAAAAAAAAAATTACAAAAAAAAGTGACAGTAAAGACTTTTATAATGTTACAAAAGATTTCTATTTCAAATGTTGTTCTTTTGAACTTTCTATTTAATAAAAATCCTAAAGTGTTTCAACATATTTTTTCTATCCAGTGATGCCCACTATTCAGCATGGCCCTCAAGTGTTCAGTACCATTGAGGGGACACCCATTTCTCTGCCATGTCGTGCACGTGGAGTCCCCAAACCAGATATCACTTGGTCTAAGGTAAATGTTTCTCTTTTCTGTTTCCTTCTCTGTCTTTGGCACACACATGCTCACACAGTGGGATTCTGAGAGAAAATACTGATTCTTGCACAGAGCCCATCATGCTTTGGTTTTGGTTATTGCATAGTGTTTTCTTTTTAAATGTAATTTTTAATTGTAATTTAATATTTTTTTATTTCAATTAGCATAATGTTAGTGATTTTTTTTTCAAAATCCTACAACTTTTCTGATGGCATTATTTAGTTAGGAGCTCATTTAATCTTTTAAACTCTCAAATTTTACATTTACATAAAAACACTGAAATTGCAAGTCCTCTGTAATTTATCAGTCTCACCATTTCAGCCTTACATTGTACCCTCATGTTGCTATATGTATGTGTGATAATGTTTCCTCAGCGAGGAGAGTTGCTGGATCTGAGTGGCAGTGTCTTTTCTCTGGGTGAGGATGGCAGTCTTTACATTGTCTCCCCCAGCGGTGAAGAGTCTGGCGAGTTTGTGTGCACAGCCACCAACGCTGCTGGATACAGCTCCAGGAAGGTCCACCTCACCGTCTATGGTTAGAGCAGCTTGATCTACTTGCTCTGCTCTGTTTTACCTGTCTCTGTGGTTTTGATTCTTGTGTTTTCATTATTTCTGTGTGTGCTTTATTAGTTTGTTTCCTGTTTTATTAGTTTGGTGCATCCTCCAATCTCACCCTGCTGTACTTGCATACTGTATGTCTTTGTAAATGTGTAGTGAAGCCCAGGCTGAGCGGCGTTGGTGGAACAGAGATGCAAAAAAACTACAGCAAGCTGTTGGAGATGTCGGTAAAAGTGGGTGATGATGTCACACTGCCATGTGAGGTGGAGAGCATGCCTCCTCCCATCATCACCTGGGCCAAAGACAAGCAGCTCATCTCCCCCTTCTCTAATAGGTATCAGTTTCACTTATGTAAAAGCCTCATTTATAATGAATACATATGATAATAAATGTGAACATACAGTGATTTCCTGATTGTTACTATGATTGATTTATGAGATGTACTTATGCATGAAAAGAAGTTCCTAAACGCTTAATAAAATCATCTTCAATCTATAATCATGCAGATATTCACATTCACATTCAGATCCACATTCTGAACATTCATATCAAAATATTCTTGTGCATGTAAACATAGTCACTTATACTACTGTTCAAAACTTTGGGGTCAGTAAGATTTAAAAAAAATATTTTAATCAGCAAGTATGCATTAAATTAATCAAAAGTGACAGTAAAGACTTTTACAGTATATTGTTACCAAAAAGTTTTTTTCAAATAAATGTTGTTTTGAAATTTCTGTTCATCAAAGAATCGATAATTATAAATATTGATAAATATAAAGAATTGAGAAATGCTTTTGAGCAGAAGTGTTTGGATCATGTGACACTGAAGACTGGGCTAATGGCTGCTGATAATTCATCTTTGCCATCACAGAAATAAATTACATTATAAAAAACATTTTAATAAAAAAAAGTTATTTTAAATTGTAATAATATTTCACAATATTGCCTTTTTTACTGTATTTTTTAACCCTTGTGCGTCAATTAAAACAAGTTACACATAGGTCCATAGTCCATGTCAAAAAACTGTCATAAAAATTTGAAGCTTGAGAGCACAGAGTTAAGTTTGGTCTCATTTTAAAGAAGACCCATGGCAGATTATTGTTGAAGTAAAAAAAGTTTAAAAAGTGAAACCAAAAAAAAAGTTCTAGATGATTGATTTATGAACGATGTTTTATATAAAATATATATTTTATGAAACATGTTGAACTCTATACCTGCTAGAAAATCAAAGCCATAAATCTAAACAAGTTGTATTCCAAATTTGAGGTTGATATCTCAAAAAATGAGCTTTCAGTAAGATTTTGTTTGGGCGCAGTACCACACAATATATATATTTTTTTTATGACACACATACAAACCACACTCTGACATCCATACCAACACACCCACACAATTATAGCTGCATTATCAATGGGGACATTTTTGTCCTTAAGGTCCTGAGAAGAACAATTTTTTGTACCTAGTGCAAAACAGATTTATTAAAGGAAATGGAAGTGAAATAGTAAAATTCCAATAAAAATACACACCTGTGCCAAAATGTATGCAGTTGGCAATAACGACAGGCAAAATGATCAAAAAAACAAAACTGCAAAGGACAAAAATGTCCAAAAGGTCGCACAAGGGTTAATCAAATAAATGCAGCATTGGCGAGCATAAGAGACCTTTTTTAAAAACATGAAAAATTCACATCGACCTCAAACTTTTGAACAATAGTATCATTTAGTTGGTCACTCACTTATTCACACTTGCGTCACTAGAAGTCATCAGAAAATTAAGTCAACAAGCATGATTGAATGAAGCATGAAGCTTGCATGCATGCTTTTTCAACTAGTGTATGGAATCAAATCTTATTTTACATGCTTTTGAACACTATTAAGCTTGTATGTGAGTAGCTTGCTCTTCTCTGCATTGTTTTTCAAGGGCTGATGTTTACTGTACAGCCTAAAGGCAGAAAGACTGCAGTCAGATTATAATTACACATTAATTAAACTCTCCTTTCTCAGCTCACCATGAAAGTAAATGGAGGTATAATTTTGGAAGCTTCTGTGTAAACCAGGAGCACCTGTGTGGTTTCACATCTGCAAAAGAACAGCTCTTCTTCTCGTTCCTTAATGTATGTAACCTATTGTAACCAGACATATTCAGCTGCCATCAGGCTCCATGAGAATCACAGAAACACGCGTGACGGACAGTGGCATGTACCTCTGTGTGGCTACCAACATAGCTGGAAACTTCACTCAGATGATCAAACTCAGTGTGCTGGGTAAGAGAAACGGATCACATTTATTTACTTGGATGCTCTTGCAATTTACGCTTACATGTGAAATTTATCAAAGCAGCAACAGTTTTATGCCATTGAAGTTCATATGAGCACACATCAGCCCAGGGGTCTTAAAATACAGGTCCCATCTGTTTAAATGCATCATCTTGCCTCAGTCTTGCGGTGACATTAGGCTTCAATCAGTTCAACACATCCTGAGTTGATTTCAAGTGCTCTGCTTGTACCCACAACTATAAAATAAATATTTCGTCAGAAAACCGCATGTAAAACAACGCTGCATGAGCATCATTAAATGACTGATTATTACGTATTTGATAGTCAATTTTACATCACACACCACAATCAACTCAACACAAGTAAGTACCTCCACATGTTTACATTTCACACATGCTGGTATGCTGTTTACCAGGACAGACACATATCCAAATAATTTTGTCATTTGTTTTTTTGGGTAGTCTATCCTATGATCAATGTGTCTCTGAGGCTTTGTTCAGACAGGTACCATTTTTTACCATATCTGACACAAATTAGTGTTCAAACATCCATATGCTTTTTAAAATGATAAGTATTTGTTTGTTCACATTTAGGACATGACGTGACTATTATCATACACAATGCACAGTAGTGCCTGTACATGCTTTGTAAATGAGTGAGTTGAGACACTCACATGTGGCATTCACTATGTACTGAAGGATGAAGTAGTGATTGAGTGAGCAGTTTCGGACACAGCATGACTGTGTAAATAGTAGATGATTGTAAAAGCAGCAAGTTCAGGAAACTGACTCTCTGTTTAAACAGATGATGTAACTGCTCTGAGAGGGGTAACTGATGATGGTAGAATCTTCTGCTTCGTTATTGCACAACTACACAAGGGACAAGTAATCCAAAAATAAAACTTCTATAACCATATAATATGCAATATATCACCATTGTCATCAACTATTTGTGTTGTTTTTTTTAAGCACAGACCTCTTTATATATGTGATAAACCACTCCACAACCCTAAATCAATGTATTTGTAAAACAAAACATTTAAAAAAAAATATTTTGCTTCTCTGCATTTCACTTCTGCTCTAGCTTGTGTCCTGATCTAGGTTTCTGTTGAACATGGCGGTGCATATTGTAACTACTGTTGGCTCTGTGACAGATTACTTGTGCTCCTCTATTGTAAATCGCTTTGCAAAAAAGTGTCTGCTAAATGAATAAATGTAAATATATATTTTGTTAAAACAAGCTTGCTTTAATCATTAAAAGAAGAAACACCAAAGACCATCAATGGGGTAAGAAACTTAACTGGATTAAAGATGATGAAACTTTTAAAACACAAGTCTTACTGTCCTGTGCAGTGTTGTTTCTCAGGTATATTCATCTTTTTAAGGTTTTAGATGTTTTTACAAAAGTAGAAAAGTTTTTTTAGATGAACTGCAATTAACATAAACTGTATTGTGATGCATGAACACAGATAGAGATGTTTATATTTATTACACTTAGATATCTGTTTATTTGCTGCGCAGTGACTGCACGTGAGTGTGTTTACATGGGGGTTAAGAGGCCAAATGGTGTTCATTGACCTCCTAACACCCACTTTTGAGATTTAGCAAGCTTGGCGCAATGTATGAGAAAGTACTGAAGGAGAGATCAGCTGTGCCTTAGTCACTCAGAGCAAAGCGTGATATTAATTATTGAGTCTCATAAACACAAGTTGTTCTCAGAGTACACTCAGAAACATCTGTAAGTGAAAACTGGAATGGAGGTATTTATGATGACTACAATTAAACTCTTAGTCATTTTAATCTTGGATTATAGTTTTCCGTAAGACTGTGAGCAGATACTTTAGCAGAAATTAGTCTGAGAAATGAGAGCTACAGCAAAGGTGAATGTGCTGTTTGATTTATCACTGCTACCAAATGTCTCATCTGGAAGATTAACAGCAAAATAAAATGTGAGAAAATTTTCAGTAACTTCCAAGGGCAAATAAGGACAGGTTGCTATTTTTGTGCATGGCCAATGCCTTATTAGCTCCAAATGACGTTATGAAAGATTGTATTATTACAGCATAGGTTTAACACATACTGTACATCTTCACTCTCCTCCCAATACACCTTTCTCTTATTTTACCTTCTCAGTTCCTCCCAGCATCCATGCAGGTCCTCGTGCCATGAAAGTGCAGGTGGGACATGCCATAGACCTGCCCTGTGTCACACAGGGAGTCCCAGAACCCTCTGTGTCCTGGCTGAAGGATGGCTCCACTCTACTTGATGGGTCTCAGTACAAGATCTCAGATGAAGCTCTGACTCTGAATCAGGTGGGACTTATGGATGAGGGCGTCTATACCTGTGTGGCCTCCAACATCGCTGGACAAGATGAAGCCACTATTCAGCTCCATGTGCAAGGTCAGACAGATATTGGCATTTACAATTGTGATTACAGCCATTCCGACTTTAAATTAACTACAAATCCCATGTATTGTCTCTATCCTTCCACAGTCCCTCCTGTGGTGGAGGTTTCTGAGCCCCCTTTCAATAGCCCCTTACAGGAGAGAGTGGCTAACCAGCAGATTGCCTTCCCCTGTCCTGCCAAAGGTGAACCTGCACCTGAATCATAAGAAATCACCATTCATACATCAAAGTCACCAGTAACAGTGTAAATCTGGGTTACTATAACTGTACTATAACTAAAAGTGACACCAAATCAATGTGAAATGTATTTATTTGCTCTGAAATGACTCTGAAAGTGTTTAATAAAAAATATTTTACATAATATCTAAAACACTGGTTAAATATAACTAACGAATTACATGCAATAATTGTCATTTATATACAGCATTATATAGTAGGTATTTCCTACATAAACTACCATTTGAAAATATTTTTTAAAGAAAATAATACTTTTATTCAACAAGGATGCATTAAATTTAGCAAAAATTATGGTTAAGACTTTTACAAAAGATTTCTATTCCAAATAAATACTGTTTTTATAACCTTATTTTAGTTCTTTTTTTTATTGATCAAAATTTTGAATCAGTTCATTCAAATATTTTGCAGTGATTCATGGATATGAATTAAATAGAAATAAACAACACTGTCGTACTAATAAGTTGCAGAAAAGAAGGAAAGAAACTGGTCTATTTTTGCTATTTTGAGGAAATGTAATGGTTAAAATTGCATTTAAATTATTATGATATTCACAATGTTGCTTAATTCAATATCACAAATATATTGTGAATATTTCATATATTTATTAATTGTTACTGTTGCAGGCACCCCTGAGCCAGTGATAAAGTGGTTTAGGAATGGTCAGGAGTTGACAGGCAATGAGCCAGGTGTGTCTATTTTGGAGGATGGCACACTTCTCATCCTGGCCTCAGTGTCCCCTCTGGATAATGGGGAGTACACTTGCATGGCCGTCAATGATGCTGGTACAACAGAGAAGAAATACCAACTTAAGGTCAACGGTTAGTGCAGCATTTTAAAACATTCGTCACACTTTATTCTAAGGTCCATTTCTCACTGTTAACTGACTGTTAACTATGACTTTTGTCTCAATAAACTCTTTATTGTTTTAGAAATGTAAAAAATATTGATTTTGATGGCTGAGTTTAGAGCATCCAACAAGTAATACTGTTTACCATTACAATTCCATTTTATCGTCTACCTTGGATATCCTTGCTCCTAGGACAGAACTTGTTGTCTCATTCATGAAATCATCCCTTTGGTATGCAAATGAGCTTAGGGCACTCAAGGTTAAAAATAGGCAACTTGAGCGGCAATACAAAAAAATCTGGCTAAACTGTCCATAAGCTCATGTATGATGTACTGTACATTTAATTCAGTACAGTGAAGCCCTTAAGGTGGCAAGAGCTGAATACTATTCACACATTATAAGTGATGGTGCTGCAAATCCAAACAAGATTTTTAAGACTATTTACAGAATTCTAAAACTAAATAAGTCACCCACATGCTATTCTATTCAGCAGTGTAACAAGTTTCTTAATAAATTTTTTTTTTGTTAAGACCAAAATAAAGTTAAGACCATTTATATGCCTCCGTACCATTTTGGTTTTGTTAGATCTGAGTGCAGCATTTGACACAGTGTGTCACTCTATATTACTTGATAGACTTAAAGGGGACATCGGATGCCCATTTTCCACAAGTTGGTATGATTCTTTAGGGTCTTCATGAAATGTCTGCAACATACTTTGGTTAAAATTCCTCAATAGTAGTGTAAAACAACACCCTTTTTACCTTGTCAAAAACAGCTCTGTTCACACAGCGACCCATTTTGGTGCATGTCTCTTTAAATGCTAATGAGCTCTGCTCACCCCACCCCTCTCTTCTGAGGAAGAGGAAAGGCAGTGGGTACTGATCCATCCTTGAGTTTTAACTTTTTTGCCAAACCTGCCTTGAATCGTTCCTCATTCAGAAAGCAGTCTAGAGTAAAATGATTCGCGCAGATATAAACGTATTTAGGTAGATCGGGGGGCGCACTCCCTTCAAAAACAAAAGTAATCCACTGCATCTTCAGCGGCTCAGATGTCGATTAAAAAGTAAATGACGATTGCTATGTTCATTCTTACATCCAACAACAAAACTCCTGTAGGTGTCGAAACAATGCCGGACTGTTTACAGCTCACTCAGGGCGGGTCTATGCTAAAAAGGTTGTGTCCGTCAACAGTCGTGGGAGGGGCCTGTGCAAAGTGACGTCACTTTGGCAAGAATCTGTGAACGGCTTGATCTGAGAAAGTGCTTATGATATGTGGGGATTTTGAAAAAAAAAAGCACTGGATGGATTTTTATGATTATAGGGTCTTTGTGTACACACACTGCCAACACATTTAAGTTCAAACACCATGTAAAAGTGAATTTTGCATCCGATGTCCCCTTTAAGAGTTGGCTTGGTATTTCTGGCACTGTGCTTGAATGGTTCAGATCCTACCTTACAAATTGATCCCAGTTTGTTGTTCTGGGAAACAACAAATCTGACATCAGCCAGGTCCAATATGGTGTTCCTCAGGGGTCTGTTTTGGGTCCTATAATTTTTAGTATTTCCTCTGGGGCAAATCATTAGGAAACACGGTCTTGGGTATCATTTCTATGCTGACTATACCCAAATTTACTTCAGCTCAAAGTCTGATGTTACAGTCAGTTCCACAATCCTTTCTGAATGTTTGCAGGACATAAAATTATGTTTGCATCACAGCTTTTTAAAACTGAATAGCTCTAAGACTGATTTTCTTCTTATTGGCACACCAGCAGCCATCTACAAATGTAGGAACTTTAATTTGACACTGGACAACAGCTCTGTACTGTCGTCTTTACAAGCTCGTAACCTTGGTGTGATATTTGATGTTCACTTGACACTGGAGGCACACATTAAGATTGTTACAAAATCGGCATTTCATCATCTCATAAATATTGCTAGGATTAGGCCTTTCCTTTCTACACCTGATGTGGAAAGGCTCATCCACACATTTATCACTTCAAGAATTGATTACTGTAATTCACTTTACATAGGTCTACTGGCAAAATCTATAAAACGGTTGCAATACATTCAGAATTCAGCAGCACGTGTTCTTACACATCCTCAGGTCAGCACATTAGTGGTGTCCCTTGTAATTTGCACTGGCTTCCAGTCCAATCACGTATTGAGTTTAAAACACTTATTTTAACTTATAAAGCTGTACATGGAATGGCCCCTTCTTATGTTTGTGATTTAGTTACCCCTTACATGCCTTCTCGTCCTCTCTGCTCTGCTCTGCTGATTCTTGAGAATTGGTCCCTAAACTAAAGTGTTACCAAAACATTTCTTAAGATTGTTTCTCTTTCAGCACATTTCACAACCTTCCTCTGCTTCCTCCTTCCCCTTTATCCAGTCCCACCTGATTTTCGAGACAATGGCCTGCTGTCCAATGTCTCTGTAGTGATGAATCAACCAACCAACCTGGTGTGTGATGTCACGGGCACACCTGTACCTGTCATCACCTGGTACAAAGATGGAGTTAAGGTCAGTGCAATGACATGCACCGAAAATCACATGGTCTTGTTCTGTGTAATCACGGCATGTTTAGGTAAAAGAAGCTTGTTTAGGGAAAAAAAATAAGTAAATCTTTGCTTCTGAAGCTACTTTTCTCCTGACATAACCAAGAACTATAGTTCTTACTATAGACCTAACCAAGACTATAATTGAAAAAATAATAATAATAAAATAAAAAAATAATAAATAATAATATGATATAATAATAAAATGGTGTAATAAATGTATATTGTTGCCTAATACGTTCCAATCCAATCACTTCCCCCAGGATAAAATCAAGTCCAGTCCTACATTATTTCCAACTAAATATTCTGTTTGGAATTATGTCACATTATGGACGTTAAGCACATTGTGTATGCCAATTCACATTGTTAAATGTGCAAATTAAATGTGCATAAAACAGTTCAAGTAAGCCTAATGAGAAATAAAAGTGGCATTTCCTACAATGAGGCTAATCACAAATGAGTTCCCTTGGATCATTGGGTTTGAGCTCCAAGAACAGGTCATAAAAAACCCCAGTGCTTCTTATAAATGTGCCTTTACTAGAATCAATTCCAGAATGAAGTCAACAATTAGGAAATCTCTAATCACACTGCAGGGAGAGCAGAGGCTGCTGATACAGATTACTGTTGGAATAGCATATATTTCTTAGGATTTTTCTTTTCCCACAGATAAACATGATTATAGCCTTTTACTATTGACTAATATTTTGGAGTGATTTATTCTGATCAATATTTTTAAAAGAGGTTGATAGGTAGAGGTAAAATTAATTTTTTTAATTTTGTTGTTTATAATTTGTCAAATAGCTGTTTGTATCATTTAACCAGGTGGTTCCTAGCATTGACGTGCAGATTCTTCAGAAGGGCAAAACTCTTAAGCTGCTTAAAGCAGCTGTTGCAGATGCTGGACGCTACACCTGCAAGGCCATCAACATTGCTGGAAGCACAGAGAGAAACTTTTACTTAGATGTATTGGGTATGTTACAAAAAATTTTGTTTCATTTAAAGTTATTTGGTAATAATATCCACTTATTTAGTGTTATGGATGTTGTCTTTTTACAAGCTGGTATTACATCTTATTATATGGTTTGCCTCCGCATAGTTCCTCCTACGATCATCGGGACAGTTGGATCACGTGACCTCTCTGCCGTGCTCAATCAGGAGATCATTCTGGAATGCAGGGTCAAAGGTGATCCCTTTCCCACAATTCAGTGGTACAAAGACAGGAAGTAAGTTACTCCACAAAGCTTTGTAAAGAACACTTTATACATCTGATCAGGAATCAAGGGGTGAATTCACTAAAAAGTTGCACCTCTTTTGCATCTTATTCACTATCCACCCAAAACCCAGTCTAACCAGGCACTAAATGCACTGAATTAGCACTGTTCTGTGAGTTTGTTGTCTATGTTACATGCACAAAAAATCTTTACTTAATCTTTAAGCAAATTAGGCTTATCATAGTTTCACAAAACACTTGCCCGAAACAATTAATGTTGTGCTTTTACCACTCATGCAAAGCAAGTAAATAAGTTTTGGCGTCCTCCATAACCCAGCACAGGTTTGGGAATTGTTGCCATAGCAAATTGCATTCTCCGCTAGATGTTTGCATCATTACCTGATTTGCTTAAATCCTTTTGTTAATCAGGTGCTAAATCAACACAGTGCATGCAAATAAATACTTGGAGGGGCGTAATTCATTTTCAGTGAATTCACTCCTGATTCTTATATTTTGAATAAATACTAAGAGAATTAGCATTATCTGTCTCTTTCACTCTGTGTTTTAGGCCTGTGTTTTTGGGTGACCCCAATATTGAAGTTTTAAACAGAGGACAGCAGTTAAAGATAAAGAGTTCACGTTTAGGTGATCAGGCACGATACCAGTGTAGTGCCACCAACGCAGCAGGAAAGCAGTCCAAGGATTTTAACCTCAGTATCTTTGGTAATTTTATTCGTACATAATGTCTTAATATGGGTTTTATGACAACAGAATAAAAAATTCTAAATGCTAAATTTCTTTTCTTTCCATTCTACCCACTCACCAGTACCACCCAGTATTAAGGGAGGAAACATGTCTGCTGAGGTGACAGTTCTGCTTGGTAATGTGGTGACTCTGGAGTGTGAGGCTCGGGGTGTGCCACTCCCTGCCATCACATGGTACAAGAACGGAGAGGTCATTCTGTCCAGCAGACAGGCCCAGTATGTGGACCGAGGGCAGTTCCTCAAGATCTCAAGAGCTCAAGTGTCAGATGCTGGACAGTACACCTGTAAAGTCACCAGTGTGGCGGGCACCGCTGAGAAAGTTTATGAGCTGGATGTCTATGGTGAGGACTCTCACAATAAAAAAAAAATACTAAAGCACTCTTTAGCGTTTTGTTTTTTATTTGTTATTAAAAATAATTTTTACAAGAGAGGAATAAATAGTAATCAAAACTGTTATACTATTTAATACTACCTATTAAAAGTTTAGGGTAAGCTTTTCAAAAGTGTAAAACGTTTCATTTCCGAGCCTGTAAATTTCTATAATCAATGTACATTTTTAGTTATATTCTATCTGCCTAGAAATAGTAACACTTGTTCACGTGTGCTCTTCCTTTTTTCCGTCATTCAGTCCCTCCCTCCATCACTGCTGGTTCTGATGGTCCCACAGACATGAAGGTTGTGCTCAGTAAATCTCTGATTTTGGAGTGTGAGGCTGAAGGTCACCCTCCACCCTCACTGACCTGGCTGAAGGATGGTTCACCGGTGGCTGCTAGAGAGAGCCTGCGTGTTCTGGAGCAGGGCCGCAAACTTGAAATCCTCAGTGCGCTTCCATCTGATGCTGGTCGATATGTATGCGTGGCTACCAGCGTTGCTGGAGAGAGGGAGATCAAATATGACGTCAGTGTCTTAGGTATATGCACACACATTTACATTTTTGTAGCGATCTATTAAAAGTCAAGAGAAGCCACCTGACCAGGGAGATAAAAAAACATAAGGTACTTTTAAATCTCCTGGCATCTCATCCTTCACTATCCACACGAATCAGGAACTTTGGTGTCATGTGTTTTTGTGTGCATGAGCCAGACAGATCTTGTCTCGACCTGCACATTGATTTCTGAGCATCTGGACACAATTACGGTCCTAATACATGCATCCAACAGACCGCCTCAATCACTCAGTCCACGTTTGTGTTGCATCATTGGAATGTGATTGCAGGAAATCAACAGCAAAGTGTTTTATTAGACTATAAACTGGTTAACAACAAATGAATGAAATGTATAAAAGATTCAGTGAGATTAATGAACAATGGTAGAGGCAGTATCCGATGATGTGACCCAAGCATGTGGCATTTATTAACTCTCTGTGTGTTTTCATTATGTGAGTTTGTTACACATTATTTCAAAGACACATGCATTGATTCGTGCATTGTTTGGTTTACGATTCCGGAGATGCTGTAGTGTCTGACCATAATTTTTGTTTGTGTGTATTCAGTTCCTCCCGTTGTGGATGGGGCAAGTGAAACCACAGACGCCACAGTCATCCTCAACAATATCCTAGAGCTTGAGTGTTCCGTTACAGGCTCACCTACGCCAACCATCACGTGAGTACACATGCACTCAAATTCACACATATACAGAATTGAAAAGTTGCTCATTTGCATCTGTCTCTTTGAAGGTGGCTGAAGGATGGCGTGCCAGTGAGGCAGGGTGAAGGGGTGCGGATAACATCAAACGGCCGTCGATTGGTCATCTCACGTGCTCAGGTGTCTGACACAGTGCTTTTTCACTGTGTAGCGACTAACGAGGCTGGAGAACAAGAGAGAGAGTTTAAAGTATCTGTACATGGTAATGATCATTTTATATTTTAATTAAACATTTTTATTTATTGCTAATGTGTTTGATGTTTGCATCATCTGCTCACAGAGGGAAGGTCAAAGGTGACTTTTTTTAAGTTCCTCATTAAGTTTTTTTTAAGTTACAGACACATTTCAGGTACAGGACTTTTATGGTAAAATTTCATTATTTCTTTAATTTTTTCTGTCAGTCCCCCCAACTATCCGTTCTACGGGTCCAGCTGAGAGGTCTGTGGTCCTCCACACATCAGTCAGCCTTCAGTGTGTGGTCAGTGGAATTCCACCTCCCAGCATCACATGGCTCAAAGATGGCCGTCCTGTGGACACCACACAAGAAATTCTGAAGGTCAGACTTTAAAGCACGACAGAAGCCTTCCAAAGTAAATCAAAAAAAGTGTTTGAGGAGATTTACATAACCACATATACCATCGACTCTCTCTTTATCTCTCTGTCTGGCATGTAGCTGGAATCCGCAGGCAGGATTTTGCACATAAAGAAGGCCAGGCTGGAGGATGCAGGGAAATATACGTGTGTGGCAACTAATGCAGCAGGCGAGGCACAACAGCACGTTCGCCTCAATGTGCATGGTAGGACATATACTTTAAAAAACAAGATGGCACAGACATATTAACTTCATAGTTGAAGTTGACTGTGTATACTTCAAAAACCTGTCAAAATCAAAAGAAAAAAATAATTTATATTTTGCATAATGCCAATTTTTATAACCATTGAAATTTTTTTATATTATGATTACTTTCATGACAATTAAACACAATTGCACACATTTACTCATCATCTCTTCCCAATAATGTGAAAAAAAAAAAAAAAAAAAATTGAAATTATTA
>NW_015661612.1:2289174-2314187 GCF_001515625.1 Sinocyclocheilus rhinocerous | reverse complement strand
TGTGAAAAAAAAAAAAAAAAAATTGTAATTATTATAGTATAATTTAGGGATGCACAATATTATCGTAACGTAATCGGAATCGGCAGATAAATGTAAATATCGGCATCAGCCCGATATGAAAAATTATGCCGATATGCCTTGCCGATAGGACAAATAACTCACATGTGCTCAGGGTGTGTTATCACGTCAGCAGTGTGGTCATTCTTGAATCAAAACTTTTTCCTGAATGATGATTAGATTCCCTGTTTTGGATTGCCGCATTTAATCTGAGAATGCAAGTACAGAATGACTCGTCCTTTGTGTATAGTGTCAGCAGTCACTAGCATGTACAGTAGCAGCAGCGGCAGCCTCCCCCGGCTCCTAATGCCCATTCGGTAAGGAGTTTCAATTACTTAGGGGGCGCTGTTGGCCTAATTGTAATAAAATGAAAGTAAAATACACAAATAACATTAAGATTGTGTTTCTGATTATATAAAACTATGGAATGATATTCCGGACTATATTTAAAAGGAATTGCAAATTGTGTTTTCAATTTGTGGACGCATACATTGAGACATAATCCAAATGCAATTGCAAATCGCGCATTTGTTTTTCCATTTCCTTTTCCGTGTATGTGTATAGTTCCGTGTATAGTTGATTTATAGTTATTTTCAAAGCTTTCAGTGTGCTTTCAGTATAAAAGAACTTCATTGTCGTTTATTTAATTCTAACAAGTAAGTTTTTGTTAAAAACATACAAAAATAACAAGTAAGTTTTTGTTAAAAACGTACCCAAAATAAAAATAATTTGTTTATAATCTCTGCAGAGACTTGGTGTTGTTTCCAAACAAAAGGAAATATATCGGTATCAGCATCGGCTATTGGCCAGAATGAGCTGAAAAATACAGGATATCGGCAAAAATCCAATATCGTGCATTCCTAGTATAATTGCAAGTTTACGTTATGTTGCTATATGGTAATTTATGCTGATTTAACAAAAAAAGACTATTACAGTGATGAGTTTTTTTTTATTATTAATTTATTTATATTTATGTATTTTATTTATTTTTATTTATTAATCTATGCTTTTCATTTATATATTGTCAAAATTGACCTAAATATCCTTAACATGCATTTCATTAAATAACTATGTACATGTATTTTTATAGAACCTCCCAGCATCCAGTATGCAGGAGAGACGCTCAATGAGACTATCCTTGCTGGCTTCCAAATTCAGCTGAAGTGTAAAGCAACAGGAAGTCCTCTGCCAGGTGAGTCATACCACATTTCCTCTTTTTTTTAGGGCAATATTAAATTCGAACTGGCTAGTAATAGTTTACAAAAGTACAGGTGTTGTAGTTTCTTCTCTCATGCCTTTTCTTCTGCAGCTGTGACGTGGTATAAAGACGGTCGTCCATTGACAAGCGCTGCAGGAGTTAACATTCTGAGCAGAGGTCAGGTGCTAGAGATTGACCGTGCACAGGTGTCAGATGCTGGCCTCTACAAATGTGTGGCCATCAATGTGGCTGGCAGTGCTGAGCTCACATACAGTCTGCAGGTGTATGGTGAGTGTGTTTTTCTTCACTAAACAACCTTTCAGTCAAAAGTGGCTATGTGAAAAATACTTCTTTTTTGGTTTTGATTATCTAACGCTCTTTGTCTTTCTCCATTAGTTCCTCCTTCTGTTTCTAGTAAAGGAGGAATGATAACAGTAGTGGTGAATGACCAAGTCAGGTTAGAGTGTGAAGCCTCAGGAGTTCCCGTGCCCAGTCTTACTTGGCTCAAAGAAGGCAGCCCTGTCTCCAGCTTTTCAGATGGCATCCAGGTCTGTATGTGTGGGACTTTGGATGCTGTCGTGTATATATAGCCATATATATTCACACTTAACTTTACTTAAAAGTTTTGAACAGGCTATATCAGTTTTCAATTTCCTCTTTTACTAGGTATTGTCAGGTGGCAGGGTGTTATCGTTCGTTAGTGCACAGGTCAGTGACACAGGTCGTTACACTTGTGTTGCTGTGAATGCAGGTGGAGAACAGCACCGAGAATATGACTTACGTGTGTACGGTGAGCTCAGAAGACACACTCACTCTAAACCTGATTAAATCTTGATTCTTTTGAAATTCTTCTGAAATTTTTATCCAAGAATCCTGAAAAAAATGTATCATGGTTTCCACAAAAATATTAATTAGCACAACTATTTTCAACATTGATAATAGAAAGAAATGTTTCTTGAGCACCAAATCAGCATATTAGAATGATTTTTGAAGGATCATGTGACACTGAAGACTCGAGTAATGACTGCTGAAACTTCAGCTTTGCCATCACAGGAATAAATTACGATTTAAAGTGTATTAAAATAGAAAACAGTTATTTTAAATTGTAATGATATTTCACAGCATTACTGTTTTTGCTATATTTTAAAAATGCAGCCTTGGAGAGCATAAGAGACTTCTTTCAAAAACATTTTTAAAAATCTTACAGACCCCAAACTTTTAAACGCAAGTCTTTATCTGTGTGTTTGTGTGTCCTTCAGTGCCACCCAACATCATGGGTGAGGAGGTGAACCAAACAGTTCTGATGGGTCAATTAGTTCAGCTGCATTGTCAGAGTGATGCCATCCCTCCACCTGCATTGAGCTGGCAGAAAGACGGTCGATCGCTCTATAGAAAACCAGGTCTGAGCCTGTCAGAGGACAGCAGCTTACTGAAGGTACAGTTCATCCATGAGCCTGTAAACTGCCTGTAAGTTTTGACCTGGGCCAATAAGCAACTACCTGTCAACCACCCAGACAGCCCTAGCAGGCCTCTAGCAACACCTTAGCAACCACCCAGAATAACATAGGAACTACATAACTACACCTTGTAAATTAACTGCAACACCCCTGCAACACAGTTTGGGTGTAAAAATCTTGTTTAAATGGTTTGAATTTGGCCTATTTGTAGGTTAAAATGAGTTTCTTCATCCTGTGCTACAATAGCAAGCGAAAGGCATCTTGGATTATTGTCCTTCTAATTTAAGAAGAACCCTAAGATATTGATTTGATAATTGTTTTGTGTTTGCAGATTAACAGTGCTCAGGTCCAGGACACAGGCAGGTACACGTGTGAGGCAACCAATGTGGCAGGAAAAACTGAGAAGCACTATAACCTAAATGTGTGGGGTGAGTGATTGAAAATATAATTGGAAAATATACTCTGAACTTTAGATAAATTATAATGTAAACTGCTTTTCTTTCTCCCTCTGTTATTTGTTTTCCCCCCAGTTCCTCCCAGTATCCGTGGATCTGATGAGGTGTCTCCTCTGACTGTGATTGAGGGCGGCCTCATCACGCTTGTGTGTGAGTCCAGTGGGATCCCTCCTCCCAGTCTCACCTGGAAGAAAGATGGTGAGACTTAACATCATCACCATCCTCCTCGTCACTATCCTCATAATATTTATTGTCATTTTCAACCTCATACTCTTATAATTAATCAAATAATTAGTGATCCTTAAGGTATTTTAACAAACACCTAACCCTAAGTTTTTTAATTATTTTATGTGCGTCTCAGGCTTAGAGCTAAAGGGAGACTCTCGTGTGCGTGTTCTCTCTGGTGGGCGTCAGCTGCAGATTTCCAGGGCTGAGAAGGCAGATGCTTTCTCTTACACCTGTCTGGCCTCCAGTACAGCTGGCAGTGCAATGAAAGAATACAGTCTGCAAGTTTACGGTAAAACTTCTCTCAAATGGTTCATTACAGGCACTAACACTCAAACTAGGACTGGGCAATAAATAGATATTGTAGATATTTCAGTTTCTGCTGTCTCTCCATATAAAAGATACTCCGCATAATCTTCACAAGCACTTTACATTTTCATTTGATAAAAGATATCACTAAACATACTGAAACTCAAAGGTCTCCACAACAGACCACCAAAATATGGTCTGTTGGTTTCAATAAAGTTGAAACCTAAACTTTAAGATATTGAACTAATTATGACATAAATATATTACAGTTACCTTGTAAAATGTACTTCCCAAATGTAATAATAATACCCAGGGGCGTAGCCATCATTTCAGAAGTGAGGGGGACAGAAATGCTATATATATAAAAAATAAATAAATAAATATATATAAAACATTACAATATAACCAGATCATGCACAGACTATCCTGTCTCTTTGAATTTAAATCTATATCTATTCCCACCGGCTCTTGAAAACCTCTATGCAAACACACTTGCCCGAAAAAGTGCGGGGGACGAATTTACGTGATATTAAAAGTGGGGGGGACACGTCCCCCGCGTCCCCCGCGTAATCTACGCCCCTGATAATACCAATTATACAGTTTCTTAAACAGTGCATCTCCCTTCCTTTACTCTAAACAGTTCGTCCCTCCATCAGCTCCTCAGCTCAGGATCAGGAGACAGTGACGCGAGGTGGAGATATCACTCTGCAGTGTGAGGCAGACGGCATCCCCAGACCTGCCATTTCATGGATGAAAGACGGTAGACCCCTGAGCAGGGCTCAAATACTTAACGAGGGCAGACTTTTACGCATCCAGGATGCTCAAGTGGCCGACACCGGACGATACACCTGTATCGCTGTCAATGTGGCAGGACAGGCTGACAGGAAATATGATCTCAATGTTCATGGTGAGAAAAAAGTCAAAGTTTGTTTCTTTATGTGTAGTTTTTCTGAGCCACCAGTATCATCAAATGGAATTGCATAGCAGGTTATCCATAAAAATTCTCAGCATTTTCCACCGGTCCTCCAAACTTTTTAGTGATTCATGATTATTATTTTTTTTATTTTAATTATTTTATTAATTATTAATTTATTTTGTATTGTTACATTAATTCTTTTGTAACTATTGTTCATAATACTACTTATTCGGTATGTATAGGGAATTTTTTTATGTCATTCACATATATTCACATTTGATGTGTATCATCTCTTCAGTTCCTCCCACCATCATCGGACAGACGCAGGTGCCTGAGAACGTGAGTGTCGTTGTGAAGAACCCAGTTGTTCTCACTTGTGAAGCTTCTGGAATGCCACTACCATCCATCACCTGGCTCAAAGACGGGCAGCCGATTAGCGCGTCTAGCTCTGTTCGGGTCATCTCAGGTGTCAACTTCTTCTTCAGTGAATGCATTTGTCTTGATCCAAAATGTCTACACCACAGAGTCTAGGTATAGAGCCCAGTACCAGTTAAAGGATTAGGTTAACCAGGTGTAGTAACTCAAATGGGTGCAACAAGATTGCTTCAGTAAGCAGCCAAATGCCACAGATCAGTGGCTAACTGAAAAGAAAAACATCTAGACAGATGTTCCTGTATTTGAACATGCAAAGACTCTCCATTAACAGCTTTCATTGTAAATAGAGACTGATCCTCAAGTATGAGGTACATCCATACAGTACATCCATCACTGTAACTGCTGAAATTGAACCACACTGTAAATGAATCGGTGATGAGCTATTCTCAGACTGTCCATATGCATGCCACAGACAAGACATGACACTGGACAGAAAACAGGAACAGAATATGAAGGATAGGCACATTATTTGTCACATATCCACTGAGGATTAGAAGTGTTGCTAGCCTTATTGCCAATATAGCAAAGCTCATCCACAGATATTGTATAACATTTCTGTCTGACCACAAACTCCTTTCCTCATTATAAGAGAAAGGGACACCAGGAAAGGAAAGAGAGGTATGTATTTGTTCAGGTGATCAGCTTAGCTGTCTCCAAGGGAGTGATAATTATTCGTTTAAAGAGTGAAAATGGGACGTTTGACTTGTGTTGACAGGTTAAGCCCTGTTTGAACAGCTGTTCAACTTGAGGTCTCTCATTTCATACCAAACAATAGGGACATTTATGAAGCCTTTTTTCTGAGACAAAGTGAAACTCTGAGCTTGCTCATTTATTCATTTTGCAGATGCATCTCTCCTCTGAGTAAATCTCACACTCTTGATTTATTGCTGATTAAGTAATTCCCTAAGAGAAGTATATGCGTCCTTTTACAGTAACTCAATGTGCAGAAATCATTCCTCTCATTCAGCCACCTGTGAGTCTGATATATGTCTGTAATCGTCTCAGGTGGACGAGGCCTGCGTTTGATGCATGCAGCAATTGAGGATGCTGGGAGATACACCTGTATCGTGTCCAATTCTGCAGGAGAGGAGAGAAAGAACTTCGACCTAAACGTCCTGGGTAACACAGTTCTATACATGGGACAGTTTTGAAAATTGAGTTGTTTTGTGTTCATAAATGAACACAGCTTTTATGAATTTAAGCCTAAATACAATTGCCAGTAACTACACCACGGCTTGAAATCATTCAGGAACAAAATACCACTGTGTTGATCAAAGAGGCAATGGTTCTGCTGTGACTGTTTAAAACTCTTTTCAGTTTGCAGAATAGAGCAAAAACATATTAATATTTATAATAGTGTGTCACTTTATAATATATTAAATCTCACTAGACTTTGAAACTTTTTTCATCTTTATTCTGTCAACCTCAGTGCCGCCCAGCATTGTAAAAGAAGGCACAGTGGAGGATGTGAAAGTGAAGGAGAGACAGAACATCATTTTGGCCTGTGAGGTCACTGGTAAGTGGCACAAACCACAAGACTACCTTGCTTATCTAGATTTGTGTTGATCTCTTTCCTCTTGTTAACCATTTTTTTGGGTGGTCTAGGTAATCCAGTGCCAGAAATCACATGGTTGAAGGATGGGCAACCACTGGCTAGTTAAGCCTAAATACAATTGCCAGTAACTACACCACGGCTTGAAATCATTCAGGAACAAAATACCACTGTGTTGATCAAAGAGGCAATGGTTCTGCTGTGACTGTTTAAAACTCTTTTCAGTTTGCAGAATAGAGCAAAAACATATTAATATTTATAATAGTGTGTCACTTTATAATATATTAAATCTCACTAGACTTTGAAACTTTTTTCATCTTTATTCTGTCAACCTCAGTGCCGCCCAGCATTGTAAAAGAAGGCACAGTGGAGGATGTGAAAGTGAAGGAGAGACAGAACATCATTTTGGCCTGTGAGGTCACTGGTAAGTGGCACAAACCACAAGACTACCTTGCTTATCTAGATTTGTGTTGATCTCTTTCCTCTTGTTAACCATTTTTTTGGGTGGTCTAGGTAATCCAGTGCCAGAAATCACATGGTTGAAGGATGGGCAACCACTGGCTAGTGACTCAAGGCTGCAGGTGATGTCAAATGGGCGTTTCCTGCAGATTAGTGGATCACAGGTGGCCGACACTGGCAGGTATAGCTGCCTGGCCTCTAACAGCGCTGGAGACAGGAGCAGACACTTCAACCTCAATGTGTTAGGTATGTTTGGGCAGGAGGAAAGAAAATGTCTTTTTCTAGTCTTGTGTGTGAATTTAGTTATGTTTCTGTCCCCAGTTTCTCCCACCATTGCTGGTTCTGGTCCAGAAGGTTCGGCTGAGGAGGTTACTGTGACACTAAATAGTCCTACCTCTCTTGTTTGTGAAGCCCAGTCGTACCCCCCTGCCATCATCACCTGGCTCAAAGACGGCACACCCTTTGAATCCAGCCGCAACGTTAGGGTACTTCCAGGTCAGATCTTAACCCTTAACTTGGTCTTTGGTATAAAATAATGGGTTTGAAGCAAGATTAAATTGTGATTAAATGACCATATTTTTATTTGGGTGTTTACTATTGTATGCTGTTTCATCCCATTGCTGCTTCATATTTCTTCTTTATAATTAATATAAATAATTATTTTCAAATAAATACATTTACAGCTTACTAATGTATATTGTGACAGGTGGTCGCACTTTACAGATCTTGACTGCTAAGGAAGAGGATGCTGGGAGATACACATGTGTTGCGACTAATGAAGCTGGAGAGACACTCAAGAACTATGAGGTCAAAGTTTTTGGTGCGTGGAAGAACCGATCTACATTGCCACCTTTTGGTGTAGAGGAATATAACACTTCTGTGTGTCAGTTATCTGTAACCTTTTTATGTATGTTCCTTTCTTGCAGTCCCTCCAGTTATCAATAAAAATGACATCCCAGGAGAGAGTCTGTCTCCTAAAGAGGTGAAAATAAAAGTTAACAACACCCTTACACTGGAGTGTGAGGCTCAGGCTATTCCAACACCTACACTGGTGTGGTACAAGGACGGCCAGGTGAAAAACACATATAGTATATAAAAAAAACTATGCTGTTTTTAACTCTTATTGGAATATTGGTTTTCAGTCTACTCTGTTTCTCTCTCTCTCTCTCTCTCTCTCTCTCTCTCCCTGCAGATCCTGAAAGCAGACGGTCACCTCACTATCACAGCGAATGGTCGTATTGTTCAGATTAAACACACTCAGGTGTCCGATACAGGTCGTTACACCTGTGTAGCCACCAACATCGCTGGAGAGGATGAGAAGGACTTTGATGTAAATATACAAGGTGAACAGGGTTTTACAAGTTTAGAATGCAGAATTAAATAGTCTGCATACACTACCAAGTATATTTATATGTACACTGTAACATTCAAAAGTTTGTGGTCAGTACAATTTTTTAAATACTTTTCTTTAGCATTGGCACATTAGATTAATCCTTATTAGATTAATAATTTATAATGTTATAAAAAATGTCCTGAAAAAAAAAATTATCACAGTTTCCACAAAAATATTATGTAGCACAACTGTGTTGAACGTTGATAATAATAAGAAATGTTTTTTAGCACCAAATTAGCATATTAGAATGATTTCTGAAGAATCGTGTGACTTTTGTGAAACACCAACTTTAATGAGCATGTCTCCCTCTAGTGGTTGCTTTATATATTATCGTCTGGATCTCATTTTCAGCTTGTTGTAAAACTTTTATCTGTGGATTTTGTACCGTAATCTTCAGGCTTTATCCCTGTCTATAATAGTAATCCTGTCTGTGTCTTAGTTCCCCCTAGTTTCAGAGGCTTTGGAGACTCTGACCCTGGTAATAATGGAGACGTGAAGGATGTGATTCTTAATAATCCCATCTCCCTATACTGTGAGACCAATGCCGTCCCACCTCCCGTACTCACCTGGTACAAAGACGGACACCTGCTGACCTCTAATGATAAAGTACTCATCTTACCTGGTGAGTGGCTAAAAAGTGACATTTTCATTATATAACATGGTAAAATAATTTGTTAAATATATTGATGCTTTGATACTATGTTGTGTATGAGTGTATAAGAATTTAATATGTTTTTGTGTCTTTATTTCTTACACAGGTGGAAGAGTCCTCCAGATCCCTCGAGCCCAAGCAGAGGATTCTGGAAGATACACTTGTGTGGCTGTAAATGAGGCTGGAGAAGACTCAATCCAATATGATGTTAGAGTGTTGTGTGAGTCCAACCTGAGTATTAACCTTTCTTTCTTAAATGCTAAACATTACAACAGCAACAACTGAAACTATTGTGTATGTTTACTAGGGATTGAACGACTTCTGATTTTTTAAAGTCAACTTTTATAAATATATGCTTGAACTTTTCAGTTTCTAAGCTATTTTATTGAGAAATCACAACAGTGTTGACAATACATTTCCGCGCTGAATGATTCTGTGTGCGCGATGTGTGCGTGATGTACGAGCTACGGTCTGTAGCCTATGTGTGTGCGTTACAGTGCAGCAGTGCATTAGATTAGAACGGTGATTAACTTACCTGTACAATAAGCTGTTTAAAACCTGCATTCTCCTGTTCAATTTCGAGCATCCAGAAATATAATCACACATGTCTTGTGGAGTGCTTTCAGAGTATGCATTTTTTTGTCATTTTAACTGTTTGGAAATGGAGTGTAAATGTGGAAGTCTTTCAAAGATTTATTATCCTGCTGCGGCCTCTATAGGACCAGCGACTAGTCGACGTCAAGCTTAAAGCGTCATGGCAGAGCATTGAAGTCGACTAGTCGATTAGTCGGTGCAACCCCTAATGTGTACATATGTGTGTCTTTTTTTTTGTGCTCTTGGATTTTGATAGTACCGCCCTCGATTCGCGGAGCTGATGGTGACCTGCCTGATGAGATCACAGTGCTGGTTAACAAGATCACATTACTGGAGTGTCAGGTGGATGGGAGTCCCACTCCTAAAATCAGCTGGATCAAAGACAGTAAACCCCTTACCCCAGACAACACACACAGACTTCTGTCCAGTGGCAGGACACTGCAGGTGAGAGACAAATCAACTGTGATGCAACAGTTTTTTAAAATAATTAATTTATTAAATTATTATATGTATTTTTACACACACACACACACACACACAAACATACACGTGTATACATACATATATATTTTTTTTGCATTTTGTGTGTGTGTTGCAGATTTTGATTGCACAGGTGACAGATACAGGACGTTATGTGTGTGTGGCTCAGAACTTAGCAGGAACAGCAGAGAAGTCCTTCAACCTCCATGTGCATGGTGAGTCTGTCTTTGAATAAGACCTATGTCATGGCTCTGTTCAGCGATGCAGGTCAAATTGACCCCCTTTTCCTAGCAGTTTACAGCTAAGGTTTTGCTGCTTTTTAATTCACATTTAGATTTATTCATTTCACAGATTTCATAGATTATTCATTTTGTCCAAAACAACTTACATTTCATTTAAGGTGTACATTTTCATCTATGAAGACCTTTTCAACTAATAATTGGTGACATCATGTTTGTTTGTGTTTGTTGTCAGTTTCTCCCTCCATTGTGGGCATCAGAGAGGAGAATGTGACAGTGGTGGTGAATAACTTCATATCTATAAACTGTGAGGCCACTGGATTCCCGCCTCCCACCCTCAGCTGGTTCAAAGACAGGAAACCTGTACAGGCCAGCTCCAATGCACTCATAATGCCTGGTACACGTACACACAAATATGCTTCCTGACACATAATAGAGGGACTACGTAGTGTAGCCTGAATACATATTACACATAAATTGCCTTTCCTCTAATCCACCTCTTACTGTTATTCTCTGTCTCTAGGTGGTCGTACTCTTCAGATCCTGAAAGCAAAGTTGTCTGACGGTGGGAAATACAGCTGTGTGGCCATCAACCAAGCTGGAGAAGCCCAAAAACTCATTTATCTTACAGTATATGGTTAGTGTGTGTGTGTGTGTGTATGTGTGCAGTGTTTGTGTTAATATTTGCTAGGTATAAACCTGGAGTAAAGTATATCTCTGCAAAAATGTTCAAAAATATTTAGTGGAGTGAGGCATTTCATCTTAATATGACAAACTAAATATTTAATATTTTAACATTTCTCAGATATCACTGATTTAAATTACTGGTGTCTGATTTCCCAGTTCCCCCTAGTATCAGACACAGCAGTGGGGATCTTCCAGTGGTGTTAAACATTCAGGAGGGCAAATCAGTTACTCTGGAGTGTGAATCTAATGCAGTGCCTCCTCCCATCATTACCTGGTACAAGAATGGACGTCCCATCACTGAGACTGCCAACCTGCGCATACTGGCTGATGGTCAAATGCTGAAACTGAGAGAAACAGAGGTGTGTATGAAAAAAATAGCAGGTGTTGAATGAGGTGAAGTGGATGTTTGATTTTGGCTTGGTGATAAAATGGGTGAAAAAAAATCCCACAGAGACTTAGAGCCAGTTAGCAACCACTTAGAAACCACCTAAAGCACCAACTGTAACTGCCTTAGCTTTAGCTTGGTGGTGAGTTTTGTACTGTATGTGCAAGCACCATTTACATTTACTTAAAAAATAAAGATAAAAATATTTGTTTCAAGAAATATAAATGCCTCTTTCTCTCTGTCAGGTGTCAGATACAGGCCAGTATGTCTGTAAGGCCACAAATGTAGCAGGTCAAGTGGACAAGAATTTCCATCTCAGCATCCATGGTGAGAAACAAAACATTTATATTATAAACATATAAATATTTCATATATTAATAAATATATTTTGTAATAATATAAAAGTATTTACTGTTATTTTTGTTATTTTAATGCATTCTTGCCTAATAAAAGAAAAAAAATCTTACTGACCCCAAACTTCTGTCATTATGGTTTTGTTTAGCCTACTACTGTTCATGTTAAGTCTCTCTGTAATCTTTGTGCAGTTCCCCCACGACTGGACGGTCCAGCAGTGGAACGTGTGGTGGAAACCATCAGTAATCCCGTCACTTTCGCCTGTGATGCTACAGGGATCCCTCCACCCTCGCTCACCTGGTTGAAGAATGGCAGAGTTATTGGTGAGATAGACAATCTACAGATTTCTTAACCTTTACATTTCTTTTCAAATCAACTTATGCTTGTTTTTATTGTCTTTCTAGAGAATTCAGAGTCTCTGGAAATGCATATCCTGTCCGGGGGCAGTAAGCTGCAGATTGCCCGCTCACAGTTATCTGACAGTGGCACTTACACCTGTTGGGCATCCAATGTGGAGGGCAAGGCCCGCAAAAGCTACCATCTTACAATACAAGGTACAAGAAAGCATTATTAAATATTAAATATTGATTTTTTTTGTTTTGTTTTTTTTGCTAGACCAAATTACCATCTGTATTGTGTGTTATTCAGTCCCACCGAACATCAAAGGATCTGAGTTACCTAGTGAGATGAGTGTTCTGCTGAATGACAGCATCCAGCTGGTTTGCCGTGCTGAAGGAAATCCAACCCCTGAGATCCAGTGGCTGAAGGATGGAAAGACACTTAGCAGAACTGCCCAAAAGAACATCGAGTGAGAGCACATTTTTGTGTCATTATGCTGTTAAATTATCCAGTGTGTTCTCAACCTTCATACTCCTTTTTTAAGTATTTTGCTGTAATGAGACAATACAAGTCATAAGCCCATCCTAAGTCCATATTTTTTTACAGAATCAGCCCTGATGGCAGTACATTGACTGTAACAGCCGTCCACACATCCGACAGTGGAAAATACACATGTGTGGCCACCAATCAGGCCGGAGAGGAAGACCGAATATTTAACCTAAATGTCTATGGTGAGTTGTGTCTTTACAAGACTCGTCACTATTAAGAGCAAGAGGTGGAACAATATTTTTCACTACACGACAATAGTCTTTTCCCAGACATTTGATAGCTGTATGTCTTGTTCCCAGTTCCTCCTCTGATCCAGGGAAACGGGCCTGGTGCCAAGGAACTGACCGCGGTGCTGGACAGCTCAATTAATATTGAGTGTGTAGCTAGTGGTTCTCCGCCTCCACAGCTCAACTGGCTGAAGAACGGTCTGCCACTTCCAGTGTCGTCTCAGATACGACTGCTGTCTGCCGGCCAAGTCCTCCGGTAAGAGATCTAACAGATTTTAAACATGATAATCCCAGGGTGGGAAATTCAATTTTTTTCTCCTCAGCCACACCTTGCTTAAATTTCTTACATTTGAGATGAAGGCTTACATTTTACAAGCCATTTTTATTTAAAACATGTAAAGTAACTCACTACAAATGTGAAATTGAACCAGTGTTTTTTTTTTTTATTATTTATATAGTATATTATTTATTAATAATTTTAATTAACCTTTACTTTTATATTTTCAGTTCTCATTTTAATTTTAGTTTTAATTTTAGTAATTTTTGTTGTGCTTTTTAGTATTTTTTTTTTATATTTCTATTTAGCTTTCTATTTATTTATTTATTTATTGTATTTGTTTTAGTCATTTTAGTACTTTAACTGAAACATAGTTATTTCAGTTAGTTGCCAAGGCAACATTTCTGTTTTATAAATTAGTTTTTCATCTTATGTCTGTATTTTATTTCAGTTAACTGACATTATTTGCAATAGCTTTTGTTACAGTAACAACACTGAACTGCACACTTTCACAGAGTACAAAAACTTCAACTGAGTGCAAAAAGATTAAATTCTGTAATTTTTTTTTTTATTCTTATTGAGTACATAGTCCAGCTGTAGTCCACTACAATGGTTGGTGGATGAGGTACTTATCAAAGAAGTACCCGCATTTCTCTGGTGGCTGGTGTTAATATCCCACCCTGAATAGAGCTGATTCATAATACTAAATGCTTGTCATCTGATTGTAATTTTCGGTGTTAGAATTGCTCGTGCACAGGTTTCAGATGGAGGTAGCTATACTTGTGTGGCCTCCAACAAAGCTGGAGTGGACATCAGACACTACAATTTACAGGTGTATGGTGAGTTAACCTGTCTGTATTTCCAAAGATCAAATTTAGGTGCATTTACAGTGATAACCTTCATTTTAATAACAAATTTTACTTCATTTTATAACAAAATCTAAAAAATTTTACTGTTATGAAGTACAGAATCCATTCATTGAGAATTAATTAAGAATTTAATTTCTTGTGCCATTTTTCTCAGTTCCTCCCAGTTTGGATGGGGCAGGCAGTACAGAAGAAGTAACAGTTGTGAGGGGAAACACAGCTTCATTCATCTGCATTGCCGATGGGACTCCCAGTCCAACCATTACTTGGCTGAGGAATGGTGCAGCAATGCCTAAAGATGCTCACCTGTCGCTCCTCAACCAAAACAGCACCCTGCAGATTTCACATGCAAGAGTCAACCACACAGGACGCTACACCTGTACTGCACATAATCAGGCTGGAGACACAAGCCGCCACTTCAGCCTCAAAGTATTGGGTGAGAGAATGTGCAACAAAACAAAATGACTAGTTTAACTCCTTCTGTTACAGACTCATTGACATCTATCTCTGTCTCTCAGACCCTCCGCAGATCAACGGCTCTGGTGTGCCTGCTGAGGTCTCTGTGGTTGTGAATCATATCCTGGAGCTGGTCTGTAAGGCTGATGGCATACCTTTACCCACACTGACCTGGCTGAAGGATGGGCGGCCACTGCCTCAGACAGATAGTATACGGCTCCTCAGAGATGGAGAGGTGCTCAGAGTTGCTTCTGCTCAGGTAAGAACTAAAAATGTGGTGTCAAAATGGGCAGTAGCATTCATGTTCCTGTCTTGTCTTAGTTGTTGCACAATGTGGCACAAGTGTTACAAATTCCTAAATCACATTGTGCTTCTTGAACATGTTATTTCCCATGTTTATACTTTCTTCTGCTGACTTGCATGTAGATGGAGAACACTGGAAGATACACGTGTTTGGCCACCAGCCCTGCTGGAGATGATGATAAAGAGTTTCTTGTCAGAGTACATGGTTGGTCTTAAAAACAGTTAAAATGTTTTCCGTTGTTTCTAACTAAAATGGCACCTCACATAATTTGTTAAAGGGGTCATATGATGCTGCTAAAAAGAACATTATTTTGTGTATTTGGTGTAATGAAATGTGTTTATGCGGGTTAAGGTTAAAAAAACACATTATTTTCCACAAAGTAATGTAGGCGTGGCTGACTCTTAACTTTTATAAAGAATATCTCTTTGGATTTGAGACTTTAGTCTTTGCAACTTTACAGATCTTCTTTATGCACCAAGAGCTTGTAACACTCCAAAGAGAAAGGAAAAATTGAAATCGCATCATATGACCTCTTTAACAACAATCTTTTCCAACAGTTCCACCCAACATTGCCGGTGACAGAGGTGTGCAAGATGTGTCTGTACTGCAAAACAGACAGGTGACCCTTGAATGTAAATCAGATGCAGTTCCACCTCCAACCCTCACCTGGCTTAAAGATGGAGCACCTCTGAAGGTATCCAATTAAAACAACATTCAATATTAAAACCTGGTAAGAATTACAAAACTTACCAAAACCCTGATGTGACAGATGAGGTTTCACATGCATATAGCAGAAATTAAAACACCTGTATGATAAATTGCCTGTGTTCCTCATTTGTAGGTAAATTTAGATAAACTCATCTGCTAAATGTAAAATGTGAATGTAGACATAATTTTTAGAGGTTTTCCTGTTTATAGCAGTATTGAAAGTGGTTAAGTGTCTTTTAATACTTTTTTGTATATATTTTTTGAAGGTGAACAAGTTTTAATATTAGGGAAATTCTACTCTTTTACTTTACTATTTTAAAGTATTATACATACATCTACCTTTCAAAAGTTTGGGGTTGATAAGATTTTTGGGTTTGATGAAAGAAGAACATTTAATATTGTGAAATATTACAATTGAAACTGTTTTTTTCTGTGATGGCAAAGCTGAATATTTCAGCAGCCATTACTCCAGTCTTCAGTGTCACAATGTCCTTCAGAAATCATTCTAATATTGATTTGCTGCTCAAGAAACATTTCTTATTACAATCAATGTTGAAAACAGTTGTGCTGCTTAATATTTTTTGTAGAAAGTGTGCATCATTTTCAGGATTTTTTAATGAATAGAAAGTTCACAGCATTTATTTGAAATGGAAATCTTTTGTAACATTATAAATGTCTGTATACGTACTGTCTCTTTTGATTAATTTAATACATCCTTGCTGAATAAAAGTATTAATTTTAAAATTAATTAAAAAAAAATCTTACTGACACCAAGCTTTTATTAAAAATCAGGTTTATTGAGCTAAATAGCTTTTTCAATGCTTTTTGTAGATGTCTTCACGGGTGCGTGTTTTGTCCAGTGGTCGTTACCTGCAGATCAACAATGCAGAGCTGGGAGATGGTGCCCAGTACACTTGCGTGGCCAGCAATGTTGCTGGAGAAACCAGACGCCACTTCAACCTTAGTGTCAATGGTGACCAGCAATTTCTACATATAATGAGGCACCTGTGCGAGGAAAATACTGTGGGATTATGTGTATGAACGTGTATATGTTAATATAAACATTTTCTTTGCAGTCCCTCCCACAATAAAGGACAGTCCTCAGACTGTGTCAGTACATATCAATTGCCCAGTGGTTCTGGAATGTGTCGTGAATGGAGTACCCGCTCCACGCATTACCTGGAGGAAGCATGGATCCATCCTGGCAGGAAACAACTCCAGGTCAGCACTCAGCAGCACAGATCATTTAGAGCATTTCACAGCTCTCAGTTTTGTTCATAGCAAATAACAAACGCCCTATATTTTTAGGTACAGGTTTGGTGAGGATGGTTCACTTCACATCCTCTCAGCACAGGTGACCGATACGGGCCGCTACCTTTGCATGGCCACCAACCAGGCGGGCACAGAGCGTAAGAGAGTAGATCTGCAGGTTTATGGTGAGTCTTGAAATATATGTAGTGAACTTACTGAATCTTAAATGTGTCTAGTGCTTTTCATGTAAATTTACGCATTAATGCTCTTGGCATATGCTTTTATCCAAAGCGACTTGCATTACATTCTAGGTATATAAGTTCATGCATTCCCTGAGTACTGAAGCCATGAGCTTGACATTTCTAGTGTCATGGTCTATTGTTTGAGCTACTGTTTGCATCACTGTTTTAAATGTCTTGTTTATTAAATATCTTTGGAACTGTCCTGACATACAGTAAACACAAATGTTCTCTCTTACTCCAGTGCCACCCTCCATCACAGAGGGTCCCACTAACATCACTGTGACAGTGAATGTCCAGACCACACTATCCTGTGAGGCCACCGGCATCCCCAAACCCTCCGTTCGCTGGGCCAAAAACACTCAAGCCCTTAACACTGACCAGAACCAGAATATGTACAGGTTCAGCCAGGTTTCCTCCCTCTCCTCTTATCACCTCTCACTGTATCGCCAACTAAATGAGCATTACTCTTAGTTTGGGTCACAGTAGGACCCTGATGCTTAAAATTGCACAGTAAGACACTTGAGATTAACAATTGCATCCAATTAATCAGTTGGCAATCTGTCCTCAGGCTGTTGTCGTCGGGCTCTCTGGTTGTCATCGCACCCACAGTAGAGGACACAGCACTGTACGAGTGTGTTGTATCTAATGAGGCAGGCCAGGAGAGCCGAGCCATTCAGCTGACTGTACATGGTGAATCCCTGCTTCCACATATGACATCCATGACATCAGTATGTGAATTTCAGGAGAATACCTAACGTTTATTTCCCTCTACAGTTCCTCCTTCTATTGCTGATGAGGCCACAGAGCTGGTGGTGAGCAGTCTGGCCCCGGTGGTCATCGGCTGCACAGCCTCCGGAGTGCCTTATCCTGTCTTATACTGGAGCAAAGATGGATTGAGACTAGCTAAAGATGGAGAGGGCTATACGATACTGCCGTCAGGTGAGCTTTTTGTACTAACAGTGTGGAGAAAAAAATAACAATTGAAGTTTGAAGTTAATCTGAATGTTACGTTTCTGTTTCCTTGGTTTCTCTTAGGTCCTCTTGAGATCACAGCTGCAGATCTGAGTCACTCAGGCCGTTACTCTTGTGTAGCTAAGAATGCTGCCGGCACCGCCCACCGACACTTTCAGCTCACAGTGCATGGTATGAGATGTACATAAATAATAAAACGTGCTTTTTAACAGTGCCATTTAAAAGGATAGTTCACCTTCAGTTGCTGGTCCCCATTAACTTCCATAGTGTGGAAAAAAACACTATGCAAGTCAATGGGGACCAGCAACTGAAGGTTTATTTTTTCTTACATTATTTGTGGCTAATAAAATTGCATATAACAGATTCCCATGTCCGGCTCCACATTTATTTCTCTCTCATTTTTTGTCAGTTGGACATTTTTTTGATTTAATAATTGTCTGTTTTAATATAAAATAATTTATATTTTATAGAACCTCCAGTAATACAGTCACACCCCTCAACACTGGATGTGATTTTGAACAATCATGTGACCCTGCCCTGCAGAGCAACGGGCTCCCCTCGCCCAACTGTCACCTGGCAGAAAGAGGGCATCAACATCTTTACCAGAGGTGAGAACAAATGCTGCCACTGTGGGGATAATTGGCAAGCTCTCCATCTCTTTACAGTAGCATTTAATTGACTAAATTGACTTAATAATTTATTATTTAAATAAATATTTAATTAATGTAAATAGTTATTATGTATAATCTACTTGATTATATATTGTTATATTGTATTACATACATTACATTCAAAAGTTTGGGATAAGATTTGTTTGTAATGTTTTTAAAAGTCTTTTATGCTTACCAAGGCTGCATTTTTTTTATTAAAATAAATTTCTATTCTATTTCTATTCTATTTTAATATATTTTAAAATGTAATTTATTCCTGTGATAAAAAAGCTGAATTTTCCTCAGCCATTACTCCAGTATTTAGTGTCACATGATCCTTTTCAAAAAACAACAACAAAAAATAACTTATTATTATTGATGTTGAAAACAGTTGTGCTGCTTAATATTTGTGTGTGCGACTTTGTTTATGATTATTTGATGAATAGAAAGTTCAAAATAACAGCATTTATTTGAAAAAAAACAACTTTACTATCACTTTTGAATTTAATGCATCCTTGCTGAGTAAAAGAATTAGTTTATATTAAAAAAACTTACTTACCACCAAACTTTTGAATTGTAATTTAATTATTATTCAAAATGTAATGTTTAATTATTAATTTAATTATTTAATGCCTTTCATCATCAGGAGGCGATTTTACAGTGCTCCCCAATGGCGGACTGCAGATCTCTAAAGCCAGAGTGGAGGATTCTGGAACCTACATGTGTGTGGCTCAGAATCCAGCAGGCACTGCACTGGGGAAAACCAAACTCAGAGTGCAAGGTGAGAGTCACACTTTGGCTGTGATGGAAGTTAAGATGTCTGTGGGAATTGGTCTATCAAATATTATAAATTTCACTTTTCTTGCAGTGCCCCCTGTCATAACATCTGACATCAAAGCATACATTGTGGCACTAGATGCATCTGTAACTCTGCAGTGTCACTCAGAGGGTTTCCCCACTCCCTCTATCACATGGTACAAGAACGGGCAGCCGCTGAGCGAATCGTTGCGGCAGCGAGTCCTGAGCACAGGGGCGCTGCAGATCGCCTTTGCCCAACCTGGAGACACAGGCAGATACACCTGCACCGCTGCTAATGTGGCTGGAACCACCAGTCTGGAGATGAGCCTCATTATACAGAGTGAGTCAAGAGGATAGATGGATTGAATTGAATAAATGGTTTCACTGTACAGTGATTTATTGGAAAACTGAGATAATTTGAACTGATTGATAATATTGATTAATGCATTGGCTATCTGGAATAGTTAATAATAATAATAATAAGCAATATAATAATTTCCAGAATATTAGTAAAATATATTTTTATGAATTGTTTACAAGTATTAGATTTATGTGTTTTAATAATAATAATAATAATAAGCAATATAATATAGGTAGAATGTCCATCCATTTATTTATTTGTTTATTTTCTCTCCCTCTCTACCTTAGTACCTCCTTCCATCCGTGGAGGAGAGTCAGAGGTGTCCGTGGTGGAGAACACCCAAGCTTTGCTCACCTGTGTGGCAGACGGAGTCCCACAGCCCATTATCACCTGGGAGAAAGATGACATTGCACTTACCGAATCCACCGGAGAATACACAATCCTGCCCACAGGAGAGCTGCTCATAGACTCTGCACAGGTCAGAGTCCCTATCTTCAAACTTGTATTCTTGCTTGTATGCAAAATGTGTACATACTGTGACAGTTTTCTGAGGCGTCTCTCTGTGTATGTAGCCTGAAGATTCTGGGAGTTACACGTGTGTCGGAACCAACTCAGTTGGGCAGGACAGTCACACCATTGGTCTGTCCGTCCACACACATCCAGCCTTCACTGAGCTTCTAGGGGATGTGGCTCTCAACAAGGGAGAGCGCCTCCTGTTGACCTGCGGTGTCGCCGGCATTCCTCCACCAAAGATTACATGGGCATTCAACAACAATATCATCCCTGGTATAGCCTACAGATATCCCCAATGTGCATCCCCTGTAGTTCAGCACTATTAGTTAGCTGCATGTGTCAATAGACTGTTATAAGAAAATCAGGAAAGTATTGTTTCTACCCACAGCCCAGTATGATCATGCTAATAGCCACAGCGAGTTGGTGATTGAGCGTGTGAGTAAAGATGACTCGGGCACTTATTCCTGTGTGGCTGAGAACAGCGTGGGATCCATCAAATCTCTGGGATTTGTCTATGTAAAAGGTAAACATCTGCATTTTTGTTAAATGATGGCTTGTAAAATCGAAAGCAAATCCATTGTGAAAAACCTAAATCTTTTGTCCACTTTTTCCAGAACCACCAATAATAGACGGAGATGTTCATTCAAATCGCATTGAGCCCCTGGGAGGGAATGCCATACTTAACTGTGAGGTACGAGGAGACCCTCTGCCCACCATCCAGTGGAGCAGAAAGGGCGTCAATGTGCAGATAAGCAACCGAATCCGTCAACTTGACAATGGATCTCTAGCCATCTACGGCACAGTGGTAAACAAACACAGCACACTGCAGTCACAGATACAGCTGCACAACTGAAAAACAAACTGCTCTGCATGAATTACCCCAAAATTAAAATGATTATTTACTCATCACGTTTTTCCAAAACAAACTATTCCTTTAACTCTCTAGAATGCAAATCATATTTCAAACCAAAGGTAAAAGTCCCTCCCTAAGTCGATTACCTGCATAATTTTTTTCTGCTTTGTATAATAATTATAATTAAATAATTATTTAATAAATTAAATAATAAATTACATTATTTTATGCGTTTATTTATTTCTTGCGTATTTTTACCAAAAAATACTCAACCGCTCGCAACCACAAAAAAAAAAAGTATTATTTTATGTTAATAGACTTTTGAAGATACCAAGATTTTTATAGTAATACAAGAGAGTTATTATGGTTACAAAAATATTTGCCATCAATCCAGGATGCAAAATTTGGATACTAAATTCCTTTATTTTTATATTATTGTTATTATTTTTTTTGTATTTCCCCCATTTTAACATTCATTAATAATTAATGGGTCATTTTGTAATTTTTGTAGAGCGAAGATGCTGGAAATTACATGTGCGTGGCCACAAATGATGCAGGAGTGGTGGAGAGAACAGTCACACTGACCTTACAGCGTAAGTCTACAGTTCAAACCAAAAATGAAACCTTAAAATTATCCTTTAAAGTTAGTCATCTGCAGTCGAAGTCACATAGAATACTTACACAGGAAATAAAAACCTTAATAATAATACTGATAAAATAGCACTAGCTTGTGTTACTGTAATAACATCAGTGCTGTTCCACAGGTTCTCCAAGCATCACTGTAGAGCCAGTGGAGACGGTGGTTGACACTGGTTCCACAGTGGTCCTTAACTGCCAGGCAGAGGGAGAGCCTGTGCCTGTCATCGAGTGGTCCCGTCAGGGACGGCCACTGTTGAGTAACGAGCGCATCACCACCCTGAATAACGGTTCTCTGCGGCTCAGTAGTGCTCAGAAAGAGGACACAGCTGAGTATGAGTGCGTGGCCCGAAATTTGTTAGGCTCCGTGCTAGTGCGCGTGACCCTCACAGTGCGAGGTAAGCTGAACTGCACGTTTACATTTTTTAGCGAATGTTTAGACAATTAGAATGCAATCAGATGTATTATAATAGGGGGTTGAATTGTGTTTTGCAGTTCACGGAGGCTTCTCTGAATGGATGGAGTGGGGAGCCTGCAGTGTTTCCTGTGGTACGGGAGTGCAGAAGAGGCTAAGACAGTGCAATAACCCATTTCCTGCGAATGGAGGACGCCACTGCATAGGTTTAGCAACAGAAACACGCAGTTGTCAAGGCAAACCTTGCCCAGGTAAATTAGTTTGTCATACCTTTTGCTGCTTTAGCAGGGCTCTACATTGTGGGCATTTCACTTGCATTTGTGGGTAAAAATTATGAGTGAAAAATGTATTTGTATAGCAATTTTCATAATACACATTGTTTAAAAGCAGCTTTAATATATTTAAAATATATTTTAAACAATAGTTTATGTGCATTTAATAGATGATACAGTATATTGTTAACATGTTTTAATAACTGTCATTAAAACATTCGTTAAAACAGATTCATGCATTACTGTTCCAATGTTTGGGGTCAGTAAGATTTTTTTTTCAAGAAAAATAGATTTATTTGGCAAGGACACATTAAATTGAATAAAAGGTGACAGCAAAGACATTTATAATGTTACAGGAGGTTTCTATTTCAAATAATGTTCTTTTGAACTTTCTGTTCTTCTGTAAAAAAAAATCCTGTAAAAAAATGTTTGTAGTAATATTTTAGTCTTACTGTTTTTACTGTATTTTTTATCAAATAAACATAGCTCTGGTATAAGCATACAAGACTTCTTTCAAAATAACTTTATCAACCCAAACTTTTAAACTGTAGTGCTATATATATTTCTTGAATAATTAACTTACTTGTTAAGAAAGGTTAAGACTTATGAAGTTATTGTAAAGTGGTAGAAATATATATAAAAAATACATTTTTGTTCTCCTAAACCAAAAAAAAAAAATAGTGTAGAGACATGTTTATACTGTTCTTCATCTCTTTCTCCCCATAGTGGATGGCAATTGGTCTGAGTGGTCTTCCTGGGAGGAGTGCTCTCGTACCTGTGGTCAGGGTAATAGGACTAGGGTGCGGACTTGTAGTAATCCTCCTGCCCAGCATGGGGGCAGAGCCTGTGAGGGCAAAGCAGTGGAAGCCATCATGTGTAGTATAAGGCCATGCCCAGGTGAGTGGAGGAACATATCTTTTCCTGCTTATGCATGGACATACCTGTCTTTATCACTCTGACTGGCTTCTTATCTGTCAGTGGCTGGGAACTGGGGTGCCTGGTTGCCTTGGAGCCCTTGTAGCGAAACGTGTGGCAAAGGGATGCAGACTAGGCTCAGACTCTGCAACAACCCTCCACCCTCATTTGAAGGACCGTCGTGTGAAGGACCTGACACACAGACACAAGTGTGCAGTGAGAGGAACTGCCCCGGTAAATATCCTGGTCAAAGTAAATAATAGATACAGGTAAACGTATAAATGGTGACAGAATTTAAATTTTTGGCTGAACTGTTTCTTTAATATTCTTCTCAAATTGGTCTTTCTTCTGAAAGATCATAGTAATAGATTAACTTTATGAGGTCGGGCACATCCATTACTTCATGATTCATGTGACGGTATCAAATTTTCATGTTAAGATAATTGCTTACGCTTTTATCACGGTATACGGTATTATCATGATATTGAAATAAGTTGCAAAAATGTTGTCAAAATACAGTATAGCAGGTTATATAATTTTTTTCTGATAACAAAATTAACATTTAAATGCAATAAATGTTTCAAATGGATTAAAGTGCAAAAGAATTATAAAGAACAATAGGTAACACTTTTCAATAAGGTCTCATTAGTTAACCTTATGCACTTATATTAACATAGAGAAATAGCTACATTTGTTACAGAAGTTATTCTTTGTTTAAAAATACAACTGTTAGTTCATGTTAGCTTGGGTCCATGAAATACAGTTACAAATTTAGATTTTAATAACATGTTATTAAATGTTGAAATTAAAGGTCCAGTAGGAGATCTTGGAAAATGCTAACTTTAGCCTGATAGCACTGAAAGCGAACGTCCCACCCTCCCTGCAATCGCCGTCCAAAGCCACGCCCCCTGAACGCATATACGCACAAAGACCAGACGACCAGAGACAACGGCCGTTTCTCAAACGGAAGGCTGCATCCTCCGGAGGTCGCATTTGTAGGCTGTATACGTCATAAAGAAGATCTTATTTTAGAATATTAACAGTTATAAATTTGACCATTATTTTTAGTTAAGCGTAAATTGTTGTAAAATGCTTATGACTCGCGAATGTAATGCTCGGTTAACTAAAATAAACCAGGCTTGATGACATTTGCATCCTGCAAACGCGACCTCCGGAGGATGCAGCCTTCCGTTTGAGAAACGGCCAACATTACTACCCTGCTCTGCACATTTCATATGTATCTCTTATCATGTGCGACGTTTGTTCTATTCCAACTGTAAGTGCCCTGCGAAGTGGACATCACCGGATATTCCGCCATGATTCCAGTTCGAAACGAGCGTATATGTTCCATACAAAGGGCATTAAAGTGTGCAAGACGTAAATTTAAATAGTATTTATTTACAGAGGTATATTATTTCACAATTCACACTTCTCTAGTAAGTTTCGTCTGTGTGTGAAGACGCTGCGCAGTGCAAATCCGTGAATGAATGTTCCGAAGTGAAGTAAACTTCAACAGATTTCCCCTGCTCAGTGAGTAGGGAGCAAAGAACACTGTGTAGGGA